>NC_140019.1:34121548-34194048 GCF_964263955.1 Coregonus lavaretus | reverse complement strand
ACAAAAGTAGGACAGAGAGAAAGGCCCTATTACCACTACGAGATATGAAGGAGTCTGAGGAGCAGGGTGGCGAAAGAGAATTTTACTTTTCCATTCACGTTAAATCCTTGCCTTAACCTTTCGTTGTGACTGGCGACATGACATTCTTGGTCTGCAGCTCAAATTGCCCGTAAATATCAGAGTAGCCACTAGCCAGTAACCACAAACTATTTAACAATGATAGAAACTTTTCTTTTAAAACATTTTACACTCTTGAATAACGCAACCAAACCATTTTACTCTCTTGAATAATTCAAAAATTCACAAGCATGTACGTGCAGACAATTAAAAGGTTGGTTTTCTCGTTTGTAAGCTACACCTACATTGTTGCTTCAAGACAAAAGCCCAGTAATGTTAGCCTATAAAAAAATAACGATTAACCCTCTCATTCGAATATAAAAGTACGGAAGGCCTACCTTACAACAAACCAATCTTCATTTTTTATCAATATCATGCAAATCAGTACATGTGGTAAAAGCAAATTGCTACTGAAAACGTTGGTACAAGTGAATTCACTGCAACAAGCTGTTTCATATGGAAGCCCATAAACATGCCTCGATTTGTCAACGTGCACAATTAGTCTGTGCTTCAATCTGATCAACTGTAGCCTACTGATAACAACCACAGCTTCAGGTGGGTGATTGTCATGAAACCAGTTTTAAACATGTCTATAGCAAATTGAGTTACAAAACCATGATGCATCTGCAAAATCAACTATCATTCTGGGGACTAAGATGTCTAGTTTTTGGCGAAGTGTCTTATTTTAAATACATTTTACATTTTCACCTGGATTTTGTACATTTTCACCCCAAATTTTCATTACCGAAATACATCCGGATTAAATTATCGAGTCCTTTTATAAAATGTTACTTTAGAAAAACCTAACTGATTTGAATAAAACACAAAATATGTTGCTGCAGTTTGACCATAGAAATCATAAAAATGGTATACTAGTTGAAGTTTACATTAAACTATAATATTTTTTTACGTACAAACAGTGTCTGTGGACATGTCTCATTACCATAACACTTGTTCAAGTTCCTGTAAAAACTCCAATCAGTTTTTAAATTGTAAGGTTCTGTATTTATTTTCTTAGTCAACCGTGTGTTCTTGAACGTAGCCCTGTTTCTCTGTGTTCTTGAACGTAGCCCTGTTTCTTTGTGTTCTTGAACGTGTAGCCCTGTTACTTTGTGTTCTTGAACGTAGCCCTGTTTCTTTGTGTTCTTGAACGTAGCCCTGTTTCTTTGTGTTCTTGTACGTAGCCCTGTTTCTTTGTGTTCTTGAACGTAGCCCTGTCTTTCATTTTTGTTCATTGATTTCACCTGTGTTAGTTACTCACCTGGTCTCATCAGCTCCTTATTTAGTTCAGTTCTTTCTGTTTTGTTCCTTGTGCGGTATTGTTCGTTTTGACTCTACTAAGCCTTTTCCTAGCTCGTTTGTGAGAACCAGTTTTAGCCTTCAGTCCTAGTTTTGTTTCACCTGCCTGTTTGCCTACCTGTGTATGACCATTGCCTGCCTGTGACCACGATTCCTGTCTTCTGTGAAGGCGTAATAAACACCTGCCACGCTCTGCGCATGAATCTACACCTTTTTCTCCCTGAGTATTCATTACATAAATAAAGTTTTATTCACCCTTGATGCATCATTTGGAGGAGTAGTAGAAGCTAATTTATTTGTGTATATGCCTTCAGAATTATGTTCTTATTCTCAAACACCCCCTTTACCCCACTTGGCCTTCTCATTACTAACGTCATGTTTTTATAGCCTAAACTATGTATTTATAGCCAAAAATTGGCCAATTTATTTGTGTTCTGAGAAAATGTGATCGTGATCAAATTTGGTTTATAGTCACACTTAGGGTGGCTAGGATACCTAGGCCTTTTTAATCCAATATGATTGACTGGAATTAATCAATCAACACAATAATGATGACATACTGTAATTACAGATGCAAAGGCCTACACCCTGCTACCCTGAATACAGCCAGCTCAGCCCTGTTAGTTTTGGTCCAATCGCAGATGTTGTCTCTGTCTGTGTAAAGTGTTTTAATGTTTCAATCCTCCCTAGGGCCAGGAGTTTTTCCAGGATAAAAAAAAAAACCTTATGACCTGATTAGATTCATAATCTGGTCCAATCATAGTCCATTCTTTACAGCTAATTTATTCCTATGTCATACGCTCCAACTAGGGTCCGGAGTTGGTTAAGGTTACTACAAGCTCCACTCCGTTGATCTACATGCGTGCACGTGGGTAGAGTGGGATTTTTACAAAATCAGATTAATAATAAAAATATATACCAGGCAAATATTCTTATAGTGGCCGGTGTAACCTAAAACATTATCCCAGTTTGATATGTTGCTTACTCATTCCCATATCAGCTAAAAATAGAACGTCATGTTTTGGTCACGGAGAAGGAAGCTAGATGACTAGCTAGTTGGCTACAGCAGTTTCTACCATTTCACAATAGCCTGTAATCACTAGTTATTACTTCTAAACAAAATAACATTTGGGGTGGATTCTAATAAGGCTACAATGTTGTTTGGTTTATTGTTTGAACAGTAGCTGAGATTATATTCACTTGTCAATGCAAAATAGGCTTCTTAGATGCATAGCCTATAGCCTATACTGTTGATCAGATTAAGGAACCAAGCAAGCTTCATTGCCTACACAACACTGCCCCCACGGCTACGGAAGAGATGATACAGCGCGTTACAGTTTGCGTGTGGCACGGGAGTACGTCGAATGTCTGAGCACACTTTCGTGACGAAAAACGACATTGCGACATGCTCCTTCGGCACCGTTTGCGTATTCTGTGTAGTAGTCTTCAGGTTATCATACTACCAGATCAGGAAGAAATCTGAGCCCCAGGAAAACAATTCCCCCCCACCACTCTGTGACTTGTGGTGCCACCTTTGAAATCTCAACACAATGTTAAAAACAGTGTTGACAACTTTCTTTCAGTAAAATCCACTATTGGCCCCTTAATTTGTCGCTAGATTACGTTTTGCCGTTGCCGTGATGACGTCACAGCACCAATTTGCCTTGCTGCAGCACACCTGCGGTCCCTGACATAACGCTTTCGCCCCCCTCTCCCACCGCACACCCCCTCTCCCGCCGCACACTCCTGGTGCTCCCCTGTGTGTGGCCTTTACTGTGACTTCTGTTGCACAGACAGCTTATCCCACTCTCGTTTTCGGCCGAATTTAGTGGGGAAAAGTCGCTAAATGCTATCAAAACATTTACATTACATTTACGTCATTTAGCAGACGCTCTTATCCAGAGCGACTTACAAATAGGTGCATTCACCTTATAGCCAGTGGGATCACCACTTTACAATGTTTTTTTTTTGTTTTTTTTTGGGGGGGTTGGGGTTTGGGTTGGGGTAAGGGGGTGGGTAGAAGGATTACTTTATCCTATCCCAGGTATTCCTTAAAGAGGTGGGGTTTCAAATGTCTCCGGAAGGTGGTGAGTGACTCCGCTGTCCTGGCGTCGTGAGGGAGCTTGTTCCACCATTGGGGTGCCAGAGCAGCGAACAGTTTTGACTGGGCTGAGCGGGAACTATGCTTCCGCAGAGGTAGGGGAGCCAGCAGGCCAGAGGTGGATGAACGCAATGCCCTCGTTTGGGTGTAGGGACTGATCAGAGCCTGATCAAACCATATCAAAACCATAGAAACCTCTGTGTCAAAACTCCCCAAAGGCAGCCTCAAAAGCAGCTGAATTCGTCTCTAGAATCTTTTACCAATAAAAGTCGCTGGAGGTGTCTGAAAACTTGCTATATATAGCGACAAAGTTGCTAAGTTGGCAACACTGGTTACAAATAAAAAAAACATACCCTATTTGTATGATCTACGTTTTACATGTTTTGGTGGTGGAGATGGGCTTCCATAGTTTTATGTGGCTCAGTGCAGCCGGCAGCTACTGCGACAATTTCAGAATGTAACAGCATGTTACTTCAATTTATGTTAAAAACTAAATAAAACAAGTCTCAAATATTAGGAAAACGTCTATACATTTCAACTGTTTCAAAAACATTGTTCCGCTATTACCATTTATACTGTAGGAGTGTTGACTCAACGAGACAGGGGGGCAACTGTCGGGCGAGTGTCGTACACTACCTTCGGAGGTAGCAGTCGAAACATAACAAGTACGTAAGTTTACATTTGAGTAATATATGTAGCCGACAGTATTTTTACCATAAGTAAAGTGTGAGTAAAGTGTGAAGAGGTTCTTTCTTATTCTCAATGAATAGCATTATCGGTCTGAAATGTCAATTTACATAATATGAACATACACTTGTCACGAGCCGAGAGAGGGTTCAATTCATGTTCTTGCTTCGCAGCTCAAAAGTACTGTGAATGTCACAGTAGCCACTAGCCAGGAGGCTAAGCATTATGAACTACACTGAGTGTACAAAACATTAGGAACACCTGTTCTTTCTATGACATAGACTGACCAGGTGAATCCAGAGCTGTGTTCGAATACTCATACTAACTGCACTAACCTTACTATTTGTGACATAAATTGAGTATGTAGTGTGCTTATTGGTCATATTATGGGTATAGTTAGTATGCCAAATGTTCCTGGATGTCGTACTACATTCGCCAAAATACGAAGTATACAAGCGTGGACAATATTTCCGTGCTTTTAGGGCCCATAATGCAATTCATCAGAAAATGGGCGTGGCTTCACAACATTTTCAGATTTGAAGAAAGTGGTGGAAAATATGCAGCCGAAGTCCAACGAGAGTGGATACATATTCATTGCTTTAATTAATTATGACAAATGTTAAGAAAATGTTGAGCAATGTAATAAAGTAATGACTTTTCAAATAAGTTACGTTGGCTGACAATTTGTAAGCTACGCTATCCTTACGAACCGCATAGCATATAATTACAGCAGTATGTACCGGTATGTTAGCTAACTACCTAACGTTAGTTGGCTACTAAGGGTGTGTTCGTGAATTCAATCTGGAGTGACGGAGTGCGCTCTGGGCGTTCGTAAATTCAGAGCGTTGTCAAATTTTCCGTTCTAAATTTGGAGCGTCAGAGCGCACAGTGGATGCTCTGGCCGAGGAGTAGGGTATTGCTAGCTACTTCCAGACAAAAATTAGAGAACACCTCACTCTGAACATTTTACTCACCCTAGCAGAGCAGGTTAGGCTGTTTTCATGTTATCCAGAGCGTTGTTGACTGTAACTGTGCTGCTGGCAACAATTTAATAATGCTTTTTTGCCAACGTTTACTGACACCGGCCATATTAAACGGGTGTTGAGTGTTCATAAATTCGTCAGTTATTCTGCGCTCTGGCACACTCAGACGAGAGTGCTCTGAAATTGGAGTAGATAACCAGAGTGAATTTACGAACGCAACCTATTGACTTGATTATTCAAGTCATTCTTAGCTTAGCTAAGTGGTATAGTCGTTGTGAGTTCTTAATGGACATTGTTAATGAAGTCGTAAGATGTCTAGCTAGTCATTTGTTATGCTAACAAACTTGCAAGAAGTTGCATTGCAACAGCATCAACTTCCGGTAGACAGGCGAAGGGCTAGTACGCTCAACTGAAAGGATACCGTTCATTTACAGTATAGTAAAATGAACTAATAGTATATAGTATGTAGTATATACTCATTAAGTATGTAGTATACAGTATGTTAGTATGGGTATTCGAACACAGCTCAGGTGAAAGCTATAATCACTTATTGATGTCACCTGTTAAATCCACTTCAATCAGGATGGAGACAGGTTAAAGAATAATTTTTAAGCCTTGAGACAATTGAGACATGAATTGTGTATGTGTGCCATTCAGAGTTTGAATGGGCAAGACAAAAGATTGAAGTGACTTTGAATGGGTTATGGTAGTAGGTATCAGGTGCACCGGTTTGAATGTGTCAAGAACTGCAACGCTGCTGGGTTTTTCATGCTCAACAGTTTCCCGTGTGTATCAATAATGGTCCAACAGGAGTATAGCTACCTGGCTGGCATGTAAATTAACCATGGGAAAAGCGTCCTCCATTCGCTATGTATTATTTTTCCCCTGTTCCGAGACAGGTGCAAGATAACGGTCCATTCTAATTCAAAACTAATTTCACACATTTATTATTTAGTATAGGCTATTTAAAGACAATATTAAATTAAGAATAGTCTGATGGGTGACAATATTAGCCTATCACTTGTGAATGATGTAAAATGAACACTTGTGAATGATGCCCAGCGTGTGCAGTAAGGCAAGAAACAGAGCATGCCTTTTTCTTGCTACTTTTTCAAATCATAGTGGCACACCTCATGTAGCCTAGCCCATAGGCCTATATGTTTTGATAAGGTTTGTATCACAACTAATGTGGCCAAATAACTTCTTAAAATTAAGCACATTCATCCGCTTTTCGTCCGGTGTAGAGCCTAACTGGCATACATAGGCGGCGAGTGAGTTTCAAGTTTGGGGAAGATATTTTTCACCATAAAAATGCACCTTTATAATAAAGCATTACATGCATAATCGCATTTGCGGTCACTTTTGAGAACAGTGTTTTCCCTCTAATTGATTGCATTTAGGAACATTCGCGCTTATAGCCTACTGCCCTGTGCGCATTGCTGCGATTATAATGTGAAGAAATAGTTTATCAACATTTTAAGTTAAACGTTCTGATCTGTTGCATCAGCATCATTGCTTTTAAAAATTGAAGTTGACTGATAGAATAGGTCACCTTTTGTACTATGGGGGATAGTAGATTGACATAGGCTAGTGCTTTTTCTGTTCGTTAGGCCTACTCATCTTGTTGGCTGATGAAAAGTAAATGTGGACAGTTCTTCTAACATCTTCAATATGCACCTCGGAATTCGATAAGAGGGATGCGCGCAGTTATGTCCCCGATGTGTCTGTCTTCATTTGTAGCCTACTTAGGAGCTTAAATGCCTGTGAGAAGGACCCGATCACGTGACAGGCATTGGCTAATAAGAATTGAGATATCTGAGAGAGCCATTTGAGTGAGAGGTGCTTTGGAGCACTGCTCCCGGGAGAAGGGAATTATAATGATTATATTCAGCCCAAGGGCACAACGGACACTTTGGCCGCAAAATATATGTATTTTTTATGGGGCATTACAGCCACATAAGGGGGATGCCGCCAGGAAATTCGAGGCCTGGTGAGAATATTATCAAGTGCTTGTCAAATTGTGAATGAGAGACTGATGAAGTGTGTGCATCCTGCACAAGAAACAAATCAGAGCTCATGCCTTCATGCAACTTTTTTCAAGTAATCATTAGTGGCATCATGCAGCCTTAGAATGTATTAACAATCAAAACATATAGCCCAACGTTTGTATCACAACTAAAGTTGCATAAATATCTCTAAATTAAGCATATAGGAGGACCTGTTTCTTTGTTAACTGCTCAACACAGAATAGCTGCATGTGCGCACTCCCTCGGAAATCGTTTGAAGAAAATATCCTTTCTATTTTATTCAGCTTTGTTCAATTGTATTCTTCATACTATAAAATAATATAAAATAATGCAACGGAATTCTAAGCAAATCTTGTCTGCTAAATGAACTAGTGTAGCCCACAGCCATATGGCATAGCCAGATCAGGGCCTAACATAAGGACAATTCAGAGTATGGTATTCTGTTCTTCTGAAATAGACTACATTTTCTTCATATCATGTTTCTTTAGACCTATTTAAAATAAATAATGGATTTATTGTGATAGTGTAGGATATATTAAATGGATTTATTAGACTTTTTTAAATGTAGATATTCCAAAGGTCTGCATCAGTGGCTTGTAGGCTATGCGTGGACGCCTGGAGATGCTAAACATGTTTACGTTAATTAACGGTCAATTATCGTGAGACCGGCAGTTATTTGCTTGACAGTCACCAGCTGACAAAATATCATGACCGCCACAGCCCTATACACAGTTGTGTGAAATTGTCTGGATGTCCTTTGTGTGGTGGACCATTCTTGATACACAAGACCGTGAAAATCCCAGCAGCGTTGCAGTTCTTGACACAAACCGGTGCGCCTGGCACCTACTACCATACCCTGTTCAAAGGCACATACATCTTTTTTCTTGCCCATTCACCCTCTGGATGGCACACGTACACAATCCAAGTCTCAATTGTCTCAAGGCTTAAAAAGGGATAAGGATCATAGCTTTCACCTGGATTCACCTGGTCAGTGTATATCATGGAAAGTGCAGGTGTTCCAAATGTTTTATACACTTCAGAAAGTATTCACACCCCTTTACTTTTTCACATTTTGTTGTGTTACAGCCTGAATTCAAACTTTATTAAATTGAGATTTTGTGTCACTGGCCTACATACAATACCCCATAATGTCAAAGTGGAATTCAGTTTTTCAAAAATTTTAACAAATGATAAAAAATATAACAACTGAAATGTCTTGGGTCAATAAATATTCAACCCCATTGTTATGGCAAGCCTAAATAAGTTCAGGAGTAAACATTTGCTTAACAAGTCACATAAGTTGCATGGACTCACTCTGTCTGCAATAACAGTGTTTAACATTATTTTTTTTATGACATCCTCATCTACAGTGAGGGAAAAAAGTATTTGATCCCCTGCTGATTTTGTACATTTGCCCACTGACAAAGAAATGATCAGTCTATAATTTTAATGGTAGGTTTATTTGAACAGTGAGAGACACAATAACAACAAAAAAATCCAGAAAAATGCATGTCAAAAATGTTATAAATTGATTTGCATTTTAATGAGGGAAATAAGTATTTCACCCCCTCTCAATCAGAAAGATTTCTGGCTCCCAGGTGTCTTTAATACAGGTAACGAGCTGAGATTAGGAGCACACTCTTAAAGGGAGTGCTCCTAATCTCAGCTCGTTACCTGTATAAAAGACACCTGTCCACAGAAGCAATCAATCAATCAGATTCCAAACTCTCCACCATGGCCAAGACCAAAGAGTTCTCCAAGGATGTCAGGGACAAGATTGTAGACCAACACTAGGCTGGAATGGGCTACAAGACCATCGCCAAGCAGCTTGGTGAGAAGGTGACAACAGTTGGTGCGATTATTCGCAAATGGAAGAAACACAAAAGAACTGTCAATCTCCCTCGGCCTGGGGCTCCATGCAAGATCTCACCTCGTGGAGTTGTAATGATCATGAGAACAGTCAGGAATCAGCCCAGAACTACACGGGAGGATCTTGTCAATGATCTCAAGGCTGCTGGGACCATAGTCACCAAGAAAACAATTGGTAACACACTACGCCGTGAAGGACTGAAATCCTGCAGCGCCCGCAAGGTCCACCTACTCAAGAAAGCACATATACAGGCCCGTCTGAAGTTTGCCAATTAACATCTGAATGATTCAGAGGAGAACTGGGTGAAAGTGTTGTGGTCAGATGAGACCAAAATCGAGCTCTTTGGCATCAACTCAACAAGCCGTGTTTGGAGGAGGAGGAATGCTGCCTATGACCCCAAGAACACCATCCCCACCGTCAAACATGGAGGTGGAAACATTATGCTTTGGGTATTTTTTTCTGCTAAGGGGACTTCACCGCATCAAAGGGACGATGGACGGGGCCATGTACTGTCAAATATTGGGTGAGAACCTCCTTCCCTCAGCCAGGGCATTGAAAATGGGTCGTGGATGGGTATTCCAGCATGACAATGACCCAAAACACACGGCCAAGGCAACAAAGGAGTGGCTCAAGAAGAAGCACATTAAGGTCCTGGAGTGGCCTAGCCAGTCTCCAGACCTTAATCCCATAGAAAATCTGTGGAGGGAGCTGAAGGTTCGAGTTGCCAAACGTCAGCCTCAAAACCTTAATGACTTGGAGAAGAGCTGCAAAGAGGAGTGGAACAAAATCCCTCCTGAGATGTATGCAAACCTGGTGGCCAACTACAAGAAACGTCTGACCTCTGTGATTGCCAACAAGGGTTTTGCCACCAAGTACTAAGTAATGTTTTGCAGAGGGGTCAAATACTTATTTCCCTCATTAAAATGCAAATCAATTAATAACATTTCTAACATGCGTTTTTCAGGATTTTTTTGTGTTTATTCTGTCTCTCACTGTTCAAATAAACCTACCATTAAAATTATAGACTGATCATGTCTTTGTCAGTGGGCAAACGTACAAAATCAGCAGGGGATCAACTACTTTTTTCCCTCACTGTATGTACCCCACACATACAATTATCTGTATTCAACCACAAAGACCAGGAAGGTTTTAAAATGCCTCGCAAAGAAGGGCACCTATTGGTAGATGGGTAAAGAAATTTAATACAATTTTTTTATAAGAGTGTAACAATACACCCAGTGACTACAAAGATACAGGTGTCCTTCCTAACTAAGTTGCCGTAGAAGAAGAAAACAGCTCAGGGATTTCACCATGAGGCCAATGGTGACTTTAAAATGGTTACAGAGTTTAATGGATGTGATAGGAGAAAACTGAGGATGGATCAGCAACATTGTAGTTACTCCACAATCTTGACCTAAATGACAGAGTGAAAAGAAGGAAGCCTGTACAGAATAAAAACATTCCAAAACATGCATCCTGTTTGCAACAAGGCACTAAAGTAATACTGCAAAAAATGTGGCAAAGCAATTCACTTTTTGTCCTGAATATGAAGTGTTATGTTTGGGGCAAATCCAATACAACACATTACTTAGTACTACACTCCATATTTTCAAGCATAGTGGTGGCTGCATCATGTTATGGGTATGTTTGTAATCAGTAAGGACTGGGGAATTTTTCATTATAAAAAGAAATGGAATGGAGCTAAGCGCAGGCAAAATCCTAGAGGAAAACCCGGTTCAGTCTGCTTTCCACTAGACACTGGGAGATTAATTCACCTTTCAGCAGGACAATAACCTATAACACACGCTTATAAGAAATCTGCTATGCCCTCAGACGAACCATCAAACAGGCAAAGCGTCAACACAGGACTAAGATTGAATCCTACTACACCGGCTCTGATGCTCGTCGGATGTGGCAGCGCTTGCAAACTATTAAGGACTACAAAGTGAAACCCAGCCGCGAGCTGCCCAGTGACGCGAGCCTACCAGACGAGCTAAATGCCTTTTATGCTCGCTTCGAGGCAAGCAACACTGATGCATGCATGAGAGCACCAGCTGTTCCAGACGACTGTGTGATCACACTCTCCGTAGCCGATCAAGAGCTTTAAACAGGTCAACATTCACAAGGCTGCAGGGCCAGACGGATTACCAGGACATGTATTCAGAGCATGCGCGGACCAACTGGCAAGTGTCTTCACTGACATTTTCAACATCTCCCTGACCGAGTCTGTAATACCTACATGTTTCAAGCAGACCACCATAGTCCCTGTGCCCAAGAAAGCGAAGGTAACCTGCCTAAATGACTATCGCCCCGTAGCACTCACGTCGGAAGCCATGAAGTGCTTTGAAAGGCTGGTCATGGCTCACATCAACACCATAATCCCGGAAACCCTAGACCCACTCCAATTCGCATACTGCCCCAACAGATCCACAGATGATGCAATCTCAATCGCACTCCACACTGCCCTTTCCCACATGGACAAAAGTAACACCTATGTGAGAATGCTGTTCATTGACTACTGCTCAGTATTCAACACCATAGTGCCCACAAAGCTCATCACTAAGCTAAGGACCCTGGGACTAAACACCTCCCTCTGCAACTGGATCCTGGACTTCCTGACGGGCCTCCCCCAGGTTGTAAGGGTAGGCAACAACACATCTGCCACGCTGATCCTCAACACGGGGGCCCCTCAGGGGTGCGTGCTTAGTCCCCTCCTGTACTCCCTGTTCACCCACGACTGCCTGGCCAAGCACGACTCCAACACCATTATTAAGTTTGCTGATGACACAACAGTGGAAGGCCTGATCACCGACAACGTTGAGACAGCCTATAGGGAGGAGGTCAGAGACTTGGCAGTGTGGTGCCAGCACAACAACCTCTCCCTCACTGGGGCCAAGCTTCCTGCTATCCAGGACCTATATACTAGGCGTGTCAGAGGAAGGCCCAAAAAATTGCCAGTCACCCAAGTGACTGCCACCCAAGTCATATACTGTTCTCTCTGCTAACGCACGGCAAGCGGTACCGGAGTGCCAAGTCTAGGTCCAAAAGGCTCCTTAACAGCTTCTACCCCCAAGCCATAAGACTGCTGAACAATTAATCAAATGGCCACCCGGACTATTTACATTGACCTCCCCCCCCCCCCCCCTTTGTTTTTATACTGCTGCTACTCACTGTTTATTATCTATGCATAGTCACTTTACCCCTACCTACATGTACAAATGACCTCGACTAACCTGTACCCACGCACATTGACTCGGTACCGGTACCCCCTGTATATAGCCTCGGTATTGTTATTTTATTGTGTTACTTTAGTTTATTTAGTAAATATTTTCTTAACTCCATTTAAACTGCATTGTTGGTTAAGGGCTTGTAAGTAAGCATTCCACAGTAAGGTCTCCACCTGTTGTATTTGGCACATGTGACAAATAACATTTGATTTGATTTTGAAATCTACACTGGAGTTGCTTATCAAGGAGACAGCAAATGTTCCTGAGTGGCCGAGTTAGAGTTTTGACTTAAATCTGCTTGAAAATCTATGGCAAGACCTGAAAATAGCTATTTAGCTATGATCAACAACTAATTTGACAGGGCTTGAAGAATCTTTTAAACAATAAAATAATAATTTTTCAATTTTACACAACAGTATTGTCTCTATAAAGTTCTAGAAAATGTCCCTTTGCTACCATCAAAGTGAAAAATGTCAAAGAAAGAGAGAGAGACAGAGAGAGCTATTCCTTTCATAAACAGGCCAAAATCCCACTATTTTACTATGCCTGCTTCTTTATACCAGCTGTTGTTATATCTGAAACGGGTAGGGAGTAAAAACATGGTAAATTAAAACCGACCGAAAGACCTAGTCATGATTCCTTCTTTTTCATAGACCCTGTAACCAAAATACAGGTGTGTCTAGCCTTCCTGCCCTCCCCTCTTTATCTCTGCTCCCCTCCTCTCCCCCTCCTTTTCATTATCCCTTTCTCTCCCTCTCTCCATTTAACAGTCATGTATGTCATGGTAAAAGTTGTTACCTTTGAGGCTCATTCCAGACCGGAAGCATCTGCTGAGACGACAGGAAGGACAGTTCTTCCTCCTCAGCTTGTCGATGGTGCAGTCGTTACGGCTGGCGCACAACTGATTCTGCTTACCTGGGGACACAATAACAAACAAGGCTGCTACAGTGCCTTGCAAAAGTACTCATCCCCCTTGGCGTTTTTCCTATTTTGTTGCATTACAACCTGTAATTTAAATTGATTTTTATTTGGATTTCATGTAATGGACATACACAAAATAGTCCAAATTGGTGAAGTGAAATGAAAAAAATAACTTGTTTCTAAAAATTAAATAACGGAAAAGTGGTGCGTGCATATGTATTCACCCCCTTTGCTATGAAGCCCCTAAATAAGATCTGGTGCAACCAATTACCTTCAGAAGTCACATAATTAGTTAACTAAAGTCCACCTGTGTGCAATCTAAGTGTCACATGATCTCAGTATATATACACCTGTTCTGAAAGACCCCAGAGTCTGCAACACCACTAAGCAAGGGGCACCACCAAGCAAGCGGCACCATGAAGACCAAGGAGCTCTCCAAACAGGTCAGGGACAAAGTTCTGGAGAAGTACAGATCAGGGTTGGGTTATAAAAAAATCTCCTAAACTTTAAATCCATTATTAAAAAATGGAAAGAATATGGCACCACAACAAACCTGCCAAGAGAGGGCCGCCCACCAAAACTCACGGACCAGGCAAGGAGGGCATTAGTCAGAGAGGCAACAAAGAGACCAAAGATAACCCTGAAGGAGCTGCAAAGCTCCACAGCGGAGATTGGAGTATCTGTCCATAGGACCACTTTAAGCCGTACACTCCACAGAGCTGGGCTTTACGGAAGAGTGGCCAGAAAAAAGCCATTGCTTAAAGGAAAAAATAAGCAAACACGTTTGGTGTTCGCCAAAAACCATGTGGGAGACTCCCCAAACATATGGAAGGAGGTACTCTGGTCAGATGAGACAAAAATTTAGCTTTTTGGCCATCAAGGAAAAAGCTATGTCTGGCGTAAACCCAACACCTCTCATCACCCCGAGAACACCATCCCCACAGTGAAGCATGGTGGTGGCAGCATCATGCTGTGGGGATGTTTTCCATCGGCAGGGACTGGGAAACTGGTCAGAATTGATGGAATGATGGATGGCGCTTAATACAGGGAAATTCTTGAGGGAAACCTGTTTCAGTCTTCCAGAGATTTGAGACTGGTACGGAGGTTCACCTTCCAGCAGGACAATGACCCTAAGCATACTGCTAAAGCAACACTCGAGTGGTTTAAGGGGAAACATTTAAATGTCTTGGAATGGCCTAGTCAAAGCCCAGACCTCAATCCAATTGAGAATCTGTGGTATGACTTAAAGATTGCTGTACACCAGCGGAACCCATCCAACTTGAAGGAGCTGGAGCAGTTTTGCCTTGAAGAATGGGCAAAATCCCAGTGGCTAGATGTGCCAAGATTATAGAGACATACCCAAAGAGACTTGCAGCTGTAATTGCTGCAAAAGGTGGCTCTACAAAGTATTGACTTTTGGGGGGTGGTGAATAGTTGTGCACGCTCAATTCTTTTGTCTTATTTCTTGTTTGTTTCACAAAAAAAAAAATTTTGCATCTTCAAAGTGGTAGGCATGTTGTGTAAATCAAATTATACAAACCCCCAAAAAATCTATTTTAATTCCAGGTTGTGAGGCAACAAAATAGGAAAAATGCCAAGGGGGGTGAATACTTTCGCAAGCAACTGTACATGGGAATTGGGTATCCCATTTCCTGTATGTGTGTGTGTGCGTGCAAGGGTGTTTTTGGTCCTCACAAGGATAGTAAAACTAAGAAAATTCGGACAAGTGGGGGCACAACCCTTCCCTGGTCCCTACAGGGGAAAAGGCTATTTTAGGTTTAGGGGTTTAGGGTTAGGGTTACAATTAGGGTTAGGGATTAGGGTTAGGGTTACAATTAGGGTTAGGGGTTAGGTTTATGAGTTAGGGTTAGGGAAAATAGGATTTTGAATGGGAATCAATTATTTGGTCCCCACAAGGGTAGTAAGACAAACGTATGTGTGTGTGTGTGTGTGTGTGTGTGTGTGTGTGTGTGTGTGTGTGTGTGTGTGTGTGTGTGTGTGTGTGTGTGTGTGTGTGTGTGTGTGTGTGTGTGTGTGTGTGTGTGTGTGTGTGTGTGTGTGTGTGTGTGTGTGTGTGTGTGTGTGTGTGTGTGGCGTGTGTGCGTGTGGCGTGTGTGTGTGTGTGGCGTGTGATATGATGTCTTTTCACAGTGTTGTAGGAACAAAGTTAAATCTGTTAGATAGGTAACTCTTGGTGGCACAAAGTCTGAATGCCAAGGATTCCAGTATGTCGAGGGTGCTTACTCATGTTTATCTTAGAATGATTGATAGATAGAATATACTGACTTGGGTACAAGCTGATACCATCAGAGTGGGGAGTGCCCACTGATGGATACCAGAAGTTGTTGAAGAAAATGTGTGAAGGGCTATATAAACTGAAAGATTTCCTTTGTTCAGGAGTTCAGATGACAAAGGGCAACCCACGTGCCATTTGTTAGACGAACCCGGTACCTTACCTATTAAATATTTGAAAGAACTCTCCATCTAAGTGTTAAATATCTTCTTGCATCCTGAATTACTTGATACCAGAGAAACTCATCATAACAGCGTGCGTGTGTGGCGTGTGTGTGTGTGTGTGTGTGTGTGTGTGTGTGTGTGTGTGTGTGTGTGTGTGTGTGTGTGTGTGTGTGTGTGTGTGTGTGTGTGTGTGTGGCGTGTGTGTGTGTGTGTGTGTGTGTGTGTGTGTGTGTGTGTGTGTGTGTGGGTGGCGTGTGTGTGTATATGTGGTGTGTGGCTCACCCTCTGCGGCTCTCTTGAAGAACACCTTGCAGCTCCCACAGGTAACAGCTCCATAGTGACAGCCTGACGCCTCGTCTCCACATACCTTACACACCCTCCGGTCTGAGAAATACACCCTCACTGGCAACATATCCTCACATCTGAAACACACACATACACACACATCGGTAAACACAAAACACACACCTAACACTCGTTCAGATCTTATAGATACACCTCATAACCACACACACACACACACACACACACACACAAATGTACATACATGTACACACACACCTGAAAACACACAACACATACCTAACACTCTTTTAGATCTTACAGATACACCCTCACATCTGAAACGCACCTACCTAACTACTGCCTATACCTGTCTATCTGCTCCTACCTGCCTATTGATGTGGGATTGAGTCATGCAGATTCATTTTAATTCATTTAGCAGCAGAATCTGTTTACCAGATGTGGTAAAAGCTCAGATCGACTTTACACTACTTTTGAGGTATGACAAGTCTGACAAACATTTTAAATTAGCCAGCTATCCATTTAAAAGGGAGAATGGACTTCATGATTTGGCCGTGTTTTAGATTTGGTTCAATAAGAAATGCTAGTGGCCTGACTGAATTCAAACTTGAGTTGGTTTCGGGGTGTGGTTTGATGTGGGTGTCTCGTGTGTTTGCAGGTGGAAAGAGTTAGCGAAATTATTTAGCCAATTAGCTTCAGCCAGCTGGTGTGCGAACGTGGCAAAGTTGGTTTCACTTTGGATAGCATATCTACAGTTCCTTCGGAAAGTATTCAGACCCCTTCACTTTTTCCACATTTTGTTACGTTATAGCCTTATTCTAAAATTGATTGATTTGTTTTTTCCCCTCATCAATATACACACAATACCCCACAATGACAAAGCAAAAACAGGTTTTTATACATTTTTGCAAAAGTATAAATAAAAAATAGAAAAACTGAAATATCACATTCACATTAGTATTCAGACCCTTTCCTCAGTACTTTGTTGAAGCACCTTTTGCAGCGATTACAGCCTTGAGTCTTCTTGGGTATGACGCTACAAGCTTGGTACACCTGTATTTGGGACATTCAAAGACTTGTCCCGAAGCCACTCCTGCGTTGTCTTCGCTGTGTGCTTAGGGTTGTTGTCCTGTTGGAAGGTGAACCTTTGCCCCAGTCTGGGGTCCTGAGCGCTCTGGAGCAGGTTTACATCAAGGATCTCTCTGTACTTTGCTCTGTTCATCTTTCCCTTGATGCTGACTACTCTCCCAGTCCCTGCCACTGAAAAACATCCCCACAGTATGATGCTGCCACAACCATGCTTCACCGTTGGAATGGTATTGGCCAGGTGATGAGCGGTGCCTGGTTTCCTCCAGATGTGACGCTTGGCATTCAGGCCAAAGAGTTCAATCTTGGTTTCATCAGACCAGATAATCTTGTATCTCATGGTCTGAGAGTCCTTTAGATGCCTTTTGGCAAACTCCAAAGCGGGCTGTCATTTGCCTTTTACTGAGGAGTGGCTTCTGTCTGGCCAGTCTACCATAAAGGCCTGATTGGTGGAGTGCTGCAGAGATGGTTGTCCTTCTGGAAGGTTCTCCCATCTCCACAGAGGAAATCTGGAGCTCTGTCAGAGTGACCATCGGGTTCTTGGTCACCTCCCTGACCAAGTCCCTTCTCCCCCGATTGCTCAGTTTGGCCGGGCGGCCAGCTCTAGGAAGTGTCTTGGTGGTTCCAAACTTCTTCCATTTAAGAATGATGGAGGCCACTGTGTTCTTGGGGACCTTCAATGCTGAAGACATGTTTTGGTACCCTTCCCCGGATCTGTGCCTGGACACAATCCTGTCTCGGCGTGCTACGGACAATTCCTTCAACCTAATGGCTTGGTTTTTGCTCTGACATGCTCTGTCAACTGTGGGAGCTTATTTAGACAGGTGTGTGCCTTTCCAAATCATGTCCAATCAATTGAATTTACCACAGGTGGACTCCAATCAAGTTGTAGAAACATCTCAAGGATGACCAATGGAAACAGGATGCACCTGAGCTCCATTTCAAGTCTCATAGCAAAGGGTCTGAATACTTATGTAAATAAGGTATTTCTGTTTTTTATATCTAAAACATTTGCAAAAATTTCTAAAAACCTGTATTCGCTTTGTCATTGTGGGGTATTGCGTGTAGATTGATGAGGAAAATTTTTTATTTAATCAATTTTAGAATAAGGCTGTTGTAATGAATACTCAGGGAGAAAAAGGTGTAGATTCACGCGCAGATAGCGGCAGGTGTTTATTTCGCCTTCGCAGAAGACAGGAATCGTGGTCACAGGCAGGCAATGGTCATACACAGGTAGGCAAACAGGCAGGTGAAACAAAACTAGGACTGAAGGCTAATCCTGGTTCTCACAAACGAGCTATAAAAAGGCTTAGTAGAGTCAAAACAAACAATACCTCACAAGGAACAAAATAAGGAGCTGATGAGACCAGGTGAGTAACAAGGTGAGTAACAGGTGAAATCAATGAACAAAAATGAAAGACAGGGCTACATTCAAGAACACAAAGAAACAGGGCTACATTCAAGAACACAAAGAAACAGGGCTACGTACAAGAACAAAAGGTGAACTAAGAAAACAAATACAGAACCTTACATTCTGAAATTGATTTTTGTCCCCCCCCCCCCCAGTTTTATCATTGAAATGTGATCCAAAATGAAGACATCAAAACTATGAAATAACACATATGGAATCATGTAGTAAACAAAAAAGTGTTAAACAAATCAAAATATATTTTGTATTTGAGATTCTTCAAATAGTCACCCTTTGCCTTGATGACAGCTTTGCACACTCTTGGCATTCTCTCAACCAGCTTCATGAGGTAGTCACCTGGAATGCATTTCAATTAACAGGTGTGCCTTCTTAAAAGTTAATTTGTGGATTTTATTTCCTTCTTAATGCGTTTGAGCCAATCAGTTGTGTTGTGACAAGGTAGGGGGGGGGGGGGGTATACAGAAGATATCCCAATTTGGTAAAAGACCAAGTCCATATTATGGCAAGAAAAGCTCAAATAAGCAAAGAGAAATGACACTCCATCATTACTTTAAGACATGAAGGTCAGTCAATACGGAACACGTTTCTTCAAGTGCAGTCGCAAAAACCATCAAGCGCAATGATGAAACTGGCTCTCATGAGGACCACCACAGGAATGGAAGACCCAGAGTTACCTCTGCTACAGAGGATAAGTTCATTAGAGTTACCAGCCTCAGAAAGTTCAAGTCACAGACACATCACAACATCAACTGTTCAGAGGGGACTGTGTGAATCAGGCCTTCATGGTCAAATTGCTGCAAAGAAACCACTGCTAAAGGACACCAATAAAAAGAAGAGACCTGCTTGGGCCAACAAACACGAGCAATGGACATTAGACCGGTGGAAATGTGTCCTTTGGTCTGGAGTCCAAATTGGAGATTTTGGGATCCAACCGGCGTGTCTTTGTGAGACGCGGTGTGGGTGAACGGATGATCTCTGCATGTGTAGTTCCCACTGTAAAGCATGGAGGAGGAGGTGTTATGGTGTGGGGGTGCTTTACTGGTGACACTGTCTGTGATTTATTTAGAATTCAAGGCACACTTAACCAGCATGGCTACCACAGCATTCTGCAGCGATACGCCATCCCATCTGGTTTGGGCTTAGTGGGACTATCATTTGTTTTTCAACAGGACAATGACCCAACACACCTCCAGGCTGAAGGGCTATGTAATCCAGAAGGAGAGTGATGGAGTGCTGCATCAGATGACCTGGCCTCCACAATCCCCCTACCTCAACCCAATTGAGATGGTTTGGGATGAGTCAGAATGCAGAGTGAAGGAAAAGCAGCCGACTAGTGCTAAGCATATGTGGGAACTCCTTCAAAACTGTTGGACAAGCATTCCAGGTGATGCTGGTTGAGAGAAGGCCAAGAGTGTGCAATGTTGTCATTAAGGCAAAGGATGGCTATTTGAAATATCTCAAATATAAAATATATTTTATTATGTTTAACACTTTTTTGGTTACTACATTATTCTATACAGTGAGGGAAAAAAGTATTTGATCCCCTGCTGATTTTGTACGTTTGCCCACTGACAAAGACATGATCAGTCTATAATTTTAATGGTAGGTTTATTTGAACAGTGAGAGACAGAATAACAATAACAAAAATCCAGAAAAACGCATGTCAAAAATGTTATGAATTGATTTGCATTTTAATGAGGGAAATAAGTATTTCACCCCTCTGCAAAACATGACTTAGTACTTGGTGGCAAAACCCTTGTTGGCAATCACAGAGGTCAGACGTTTCTTGTAGTTGGCCACCAGGTTTGCACACATCTCAGGAGAGATTTTGTCCCACTCCTCTTTGCAGATCTTCTCCAAGTCATTAAGGTTTCGAGGCTGACGTTTGGCAACTCGAACCTTCAGCTCCCTCCACAGATTTTCTATGGGATTAAGGTCTGGAGACTGGGTAGGCCACTCCAGGACCTTAATGTGCTTCTTCTTGAGCCACTCCTTTGTTGCCTTGGCCGTGTGTTTGGGGTCATTGTCATGCTGGAATACCCATCCACTACCCATTTTCAATGCCCTGGCTGAGGGAAGGAGGTTCTCACCCAAGATTTGACGGTACATGGCCCCGTCCATCGTCCCTTTGATGCAGTGAAGTTGTCCTGTCCCCTTAGCAGAAAAACACCCCCAAAGCATAATGTTTCCACCTCCATGTTTGACTGTGGGGATGGTGTTCTTGGGGTCATAGGCAGCATTCCTCCTCCTCCAAACACGGCAAGTTGAGTTGATGCCAAAGAGCTCCATTTTGGTCTCATCTGACCACAACACTTTC
Organism: Coregonus lavaretus; assembly: GCF_964263955.1. Taxonomy (NCBI): domain Eukaryota; kingdom Metazoa; phylum Chordata; class Actinopteri; order Salmoniformes; family Salmonidae; genus Coregonus; species Coregonus lavaretus. The sequence continues at coordinate 34,173,224 of NC_140019.1, read as the reverse complement.
ACCCAGTTCTCCTCTGAATCATTCAGATGTTCATTGGTAAACTTCAGACGGGCCTGTATATGTGCTTTCTTGAGCAGGGGGACCTTGCGGGCGCTGCAGGATTTCAGTCCTTCACGGCGTAATGTGTTACCAATTGTTGTCTTGGTGACTATGGTCCCAGCTGCCTTGAGATCATTGACAAGATCCTCCCGTGTGGTTCTGGGCTGATTCCTCACCGTTCTCATGATCATTGCAACTCCACGAGGTGAGATCTTGCATGGAGCCCCAGGCCGAGGGAGATTGACAGTGCTTTTGTGTTTCTTCCATTTGCGAATAATCGCACCAACTGTTGTCACCTTCTCACCAAGCTGCTTGGCGATGGTCTTGTAGCCCATTACAGCCTTGTGTAGGTCTACAATCTTGTCCCTGACATCCTTGGAGAGCTCTTTGGTCTTGGCCATGGTGGAGAGTTTGGAATCTGATTGATTGATTGCTTCTCTGGACAGGTGTCTTTTATACAGGTAACAAGCTGAGATTATGAGCACTCCCTTTAAGAGTGTGCTCCTAATCTCAGCTCGTTACCTGTATAAAAGACACCTGGGAGCCAGACATCTTTCTGATTGAGAGGGGGTCAAATACTTATTTCCCTCATTAAAATGCAAATCAATTTATAACATTTTTGACATGTGTTTTTCTGGATTTTTTTGTTGTTATTCTGTCTCTCACTGTTCAAATAAACCTACCATTAAAATTATAGACTGATCATTTCTTTGTCAGTGGGCAAACGTACAAAATCAGCAGGGCATCAAATACTTTTTTCCCTCACTGTATGTGTTATTTCATAGTTTTGATGTCTTCACTATTATTCTAGAATGTAGAAAATTGTAAAAATAAAGAAAAACCCTTGAATGATTAGGTGTGTCCAAACCTTTGACTGGTACTGTATATATATATATATATATATATATATATATATATATATATATATATATATATATATAATGTGTCGTCGTCGTCCCCCCCCCCCCCACTTCTAAAACCAAAGTTGCGCCCCTTATTATTTATACACAAAAAAAAATTTAAAAATGTATGCACGCATGACTGTAAGTCGCTTTGGATAAAAGCGTCTGCTAAATGGCATATTATTATTATTATTATTATTATTAAAGCTGCAATATGTAACGTTTTGGGCGATCTGACCAAATTCACACAGAAATGTGAGTTATACAACTGTCATTCTCATTGAAAGCAAGTCTAAGAAACAGTATATCTGTTCTATATGCACTGTTTCTATGCTTCCAGTGCTTATGTTTGGTTTTTGCAGCTTCAAACAGCAGAAAATACATTATTTTTGCTCATGGAAAATATATTTCACATATGTTTAGATGGAACAATGATTTTCTACACTATACTTGCTTGTTTTGGTCACATTAACTGAAATTAGGCAAACTATTAAAATTTTAGCTACCAGGAAATGTTCTGCATAGTGCATCTTTAAGTGGTGAGTGTTGCCTAATGTCCTACTGGGCCGAGCGGATTGAGACTAAATACATTACAGCTGGTTAGTTGAAGGCCAGCAGGTAGCCGATTGTAAGCCTATTACTCCGATACTCCTTCAATAAACACTGATTAGGGATGTAAACTGTTGTGTCAGGGCCAGACACACTGGTGCGTAGTAGTCACTAGACGGTCATGCTGGAAAAGACGGCTGCAGTCTGTCCTCTCCAGCATGGGGATATTGTAGTGAGTCTCTGTGGCAGCCGGTGCAGGGAATTAGGTCAGCTGTTAAAATGGATATTCGCTAAGGCTGCGTCTCAAATGGCAGGGCGCATAGGGAATATGGTGCCATTCGGGAAGCATCCTAACACTTAACTCTACATAATACCGTCATAACAATATAACAGATAGCATTATAACAGATGGCATAACTATTACTGAATTTGACAGATTATAACAACTGATATTACTGTTGTTTTGTTATGATGACACAAACATAGTTAGAGAAGCTACATTGATTTACCTCTGGCCCGCTTGGTATTTTGTGAAACAAACAAACAATTGAAATAAAATGTCTTATAAAGAGTATATCTACCTCAAGCTGGAGTCAGCACCCAGCCATCCAGAACTCTCCTTATTGATAGCGGAGTGATACACTTGGAGAGCCCTTTCACGCATCATCACACTTTGGTAACTTTGCGCTTGGACATGAACCTCCTGTGGCATCCCAGAATCATAGTCCTGACAGTTAACCCCAGGGGCCGAGGAACAGGGAAAGGGTTTACGTGCTCCACGAGACATGCAATTTCCGTTGTCGCAATATTTACAGAACCAAGATCCACCCGCCACCGGACAGGATCCCTCGTGCCCTGGTTCGGTTTTGATGTTACGGCTGCTTTGGATGAGGTCATTGACGGTCGATGGGTCCGGAAGGTCCCTACCGAATAACGGGTTTGGGGAGTCTTTACGTAATGGAGAACTTAAAGGTAACAGTTCGTCATACTGAGAGGGCACTACGTTACCGTTATCCAGATTCACAAACATGTCCGAGTTTTTATGGAAACCTCGGGCCATCTCCAAATCGTGCGTAGGCCTTGTCACGTTCCATTCGCTGTCCATTTCGAGCTCCAGGTTCTGTAAAAACCCCACATAATTTAGTCCACAAATGTCTTGATTTACTTCGAACGATGGACCGAGATAATTTGATTTTACTATCGTTTTCCTCGGCATCTGGGTAGTTAACTCTGAGGTCATACTTGCGCCAGCTCCAAACTCTAGAGATGACTCCTCCGAGACGGAGAAACGGTTTCCGTAATTTCGGCCGCTGTCTACAGAGAATGCAGTGTTGCTCCGTCCATTATCCACTATCTCGTTTAACTGCGAACTCAAACCTAAAGACACAGACACTGCGTCACTTAACTCCTTGGCTGTCTCGGATATATTGGTGCCACTCTGCATTGTTGTTTTGATTCCGTCACAGACGCCCACGGTTCCAAAAAATACGTGATCTCTAGGTCTCAGTTTAGTACAGTAGGACCTAAAACTCGAGGAGCTGCAAAAATGTTCCGTGGTGTGAGAGTAGAAGCAACAATGTTACCAGAGACTCCCGCTATTTCGTTATGTCAGGCCACCACCCATAACCACATCGAGCTGAACTACGGGAGCCTACATTAACAACAAGTCCCTTCGACGCCTCTGCGCTTTGCTCATTCGGGTGTGACCTCGGCGGCTCTGGGAAGGGAATGCCTGGCGAGTGTTCAAGTTGTGACTCGTGTGGGGTAAAGTGCATTCTCTACCGTATTATTATTGTCCGTTTATAACATGTCCGTTTATAACAGATTGTTCTAAATCTATATTGTTCTAAATCTATGTTGTTCTAAATATCACTGTTACTGATTTGACTGTTGCTATTCCAATTGTAAAGTGTATTTAAAATATATTTGTAATAAAGTTTTAGAGACAGAAGTGCCTATTTTTCTGTTTCGTCTTATCTCACAGTCAAAACAGTGTGTGCTCTCCTCCTCAGCTCCTCCAGTGCAATAACATAACAACATTGAGTTGTTACAGTGTTTTTCTGACTCAGACTCTCCGGTAATATGTTTACAAAAAGTGATTGAGAGCTATGGCACATCAGTTGTTTTGTTTGTGTCATGGCGGCATAATGTCAGTTGTCAAACATTTACATTAAAAAACAACATTTTAGTCTCTTATCCAGAGCGACTTACAGTACTGATTGCATACATTTTTTTTTTTTCTGACTGTCCCCCCCGTGGGAATCGTACCCACAATTGGGCGCCATGCTCTAAGAACTGAGCTACACGGGACCATAAATCATAAAATGGCTTCAACAATTATGTAATCTGTTATAACAACATTATGAGATTATGTAGCCCAGGGTTCTTCAATTCCGGTCCTGGAGGGCCGAAACACCTCTGTTTTTCATCCCCTCCTTCTAATCAGGGGCTAATTCAGACCTGGGACATACCAGGTGAGTGCAATTAACTACCAGGTAGAAATAAAAAACAGAAGTGTTTCGGCCCTCCAGGACCGGAATTGAAGAACCCTGATGTAGCCTATAGAGGTTTGTAGTAAAGTGTTACCAAACATTTTATTAAGTATTTTATTAAATGTGTAAATGGTCAATAGGCGCTTTGCAGATGTAGAGTACATACTGCAGGTACCTGCAGGCTTAGTTCCTGTTGCAACCCAGATTGTTATCTTTCAACATAACTTATTTTCCTTATTGACGAAAAATGTACTTACTATGACCACCTAGTTACGGTATCTTAAGATGAATGCACGAACTAACTGTAAGTCTATCTGGATAAGAGCGTCTGCTAAATTACTAAAATGTAATGTAACTGAGATGTTCAGTGGCCTATTTCCCACAGAAGAGAACTGTATTTTCCCTAGAGAGGGATTTTGTTTTCCAGCATAGTAGACCTCAGATTTCATTACACTGTAAAAACAAAAGATGCTGATTCAATTTACAGCGACCAGCAATAAAACTCACAATCCTATTGCAGCTGGTTGCCTTACAATTGTATGTTGAATCAACATCTTTTTTTTTTTGTACAGCGCTTACTGTATGCTTTCAGTCATAACAGGCCTACTGAAAAACACACACACTCCGTACAAACAAATGTCAGACTCGCATGCACACACGCACGCACACGTAAAACAAAAAACACACTCGCGTCAATCATAGCAGCCTATAATATATGACTGAGTGTCTACAAAAACTTACATGCACAGCACTCAACACAGATTCAATGTTGGGGTTAATGGTATTTATTTGACTCATAGCAAAGCACTTTACAAAGGATTTTGTACTCATTTACACCTGTGAAATAACATCCTTAGAAAATATTTATAATTAACTTCAAACCCTTCTTCTCACTAAACTATCCATACAGAAAAATACAGTGGGGAAAAAAAGTATTTAGTCAGCCACCAATTGTGCAAGTTCTCCCACTTAAAAAGATGAGAGAGGCCTGTAATTTTCATCATAGGTACACGTCAACTATGACAGACAAATTGAGATTTTTTTTCTCCAGAAAATCACATTGTAGGATTTTTAATGAATTTATTTGCAAATTATGGTGGAAAATAAGTATTTGGTCACCTACAAACAAACAAGATTTCTGGCTCTCACAGACCTGTAACTTCTTCTTTAAGAGGCTCCTCTGTCCTCCACTCGTTACCTGTATTAATGGCACCTGTTTGAACTTGTTATCAGTATAAAAGACACCTGTCCACAACCTCAAACAGTCACACTCCAAACTCCACTATGGCCAAGACCAAAAAGCTGTCAAACGACACCAGAAACAAAATTGTAGACCTGCACCAGGCTGGGAAGACTGAATCTGCAATAGGTAAGCAGCTTGGTTTGAAGAAATCAACTGTGGGAGCAATTATTAGGAAATGGAAGACATACAAGACCACTGATAATCTCCCTCGATCTGGGGCTCCACGCAAGAATGCTGAGTTGCATCCAAAGAACACCATATCTACTGTGAAGCATGGGGGTGGAAACATCATGCTTTGGGGCTGTTTTTCTGCAAAGGGACCAGGACGACTGATCCGTGTAAAGGAAAGAATGAATGGGGCCATGTATAGTGAGATTTTGAGTGAAAACCTCCTTCCATCAGCAAGGGCATTGAAGATGAAACGTGGCTGGGTCTTTCAGCATGACAATGATCCCAAACACACCGCCCGGGCAACGAAGGAGTGGCTTCGTAAGAAGCATTTGAAGGTCCTGGAGTGGCCTAGCCAGTCTCCAGATCTCAACCCCATAGAAAATCTTTGGAGGGAGTTGAAAGTCCGTGTTGCCCAGCGACAGCCCCAAAACATCACTGCTCTAGAGGAGATCTGCATGGAGGAATGGGCCAAAATACCAGCAACAGTGTGTGAAAACCTTGTGAAGACTTACAGAAAACGTTTGACCTGTGTCATTGCCAACAAAGGGTATATAACAAAGTATTGAGAAACTTTTGTTATTGACCAAATACTTATTTTCCATCATAATTTGCAAATAAATACATTATTTTGTCTGTCATAGTTGACGTGTACCTATGATGAAAATTACAGGCCTCTCTCATCTTTTTAAGTGGGAGAACTTGCACAATTGGTGGCTGACTAAATACTTTTTTTCCCCACTGTATGTTTTTTTAATAGTATATCAGCTAATGATTATTTTGCATAGATGCATTTCAAGACTTCAAAAACCATGAGCAAAAGCAGCATACATTATGATATATGAATAATATCATCACTCACTTTGATTGACGTACTAGTAGCCTACAGTCTGTAGTCCACAGAATGTTACTTTACCGAACTACAAATCCCATGAAGATGGAACTCTTTAGTCACGGGAGACAACACACTATTGGGGAGAGGCAGTGGGTGCTTACAAAGTCAACCAAGCAATGTTGACTTAGTAATTACACTGTACCTGGCTATATGACTTCCATTTAAATACAGATTCAGTACAGACGTCTGTCTGTCTGTCTGTCTGTCTGTGTGTGTCTCTCTCTCTCTCTCATTCTCATTCTCTATCCCTCACATGGACTCAAACTCGTCGATGCGTTGCTTGGTGTTGCCCTGTCGTATCTGATGGAGGGTCCTGTACTTGTCCCGGCCGGCCTTCACGTTCTCCGCGTGGATCAGGTCGTTGGGAGTATTCTTACTGTCGTCTCGAGCGCTGGCCAACTCAGTACTCAGGGCCTGAGAACAAAAGGACAACAAGGACACAAATAAACTCATAGAGCATCAACATATGTACTATACATGGAATTAATGTGTAGTACATATGTAGTACATGTGTAACGCATGTGGCCTAAGAACCATATCTCTCATTTCAGAGCTCAGGGCTAGAGGACATTTTTACATTTAGTCAGGACTGAGCCCAACCAGCCATAATTACAGTTAGGTTAGGGCCATAGGTTATCACGCTCTCCGTAGCCAATGTGAGAAATACTTTTAAGCAGGTCAACATTCACAAGGCTGCAGGGCCAGACGGATTACCGGATTACCAGGACGTGTACTCCGAGCATGCGCTGACCAACTGGCAAGTGTCTTCACTGACATTTTCAACATGTCCCTGACTGAGCCTGTAATACCAACATGTTTCAAGCAGACCACCATAGTCCCTGTGCCCAAGAACACTAAGATAACCTGCCTAAATGACTACCGACCTGTAGTAAAAAATAAATAATGTATGCACTAACTGTAAGTCGCTCTGGATAAGAGCGTCTGCTAAATGACTAAAAATGTAAATGTAAAATGTAGTACTCACGTCTGTAGCCATGAAGTGCTTTGAAAGGCTGGTCATGGCTCACATCAACACCATTATCCCAGAAACCCTAGACCCACTCCAATTTGCATACCACCCCAACAGATCCACAGATGATGCAATCTCTATTGCACTCCACACTGCCCTTTCCCACCTGGACAAGAGGAACACCTACGTGAGAATACTATTCATTGACTACAGCTCAGCGTTCAACACCATAGTGCCCTCAAAGCTCATCACTAAGCTAAGGACCCTGGGACTAAACACCTCCCTCTTCAACTGGATCCTGGACTTCCTGAGGGGCCGCCCACAGGTGGTAAGGGTAGGTAACAACACATCTGCCACGCTGATCCTCAACACGGGGGCCCCTCAGGGGTTCGTGCTCAGTCCCCTCCTGTACTCCCTGTTCACCCATGACTGCATGGCCAGGCACGACTCCAACACCATCATTAGGATTGCCTACAACACAACAGTGGTAGGCCTGATCACCAACAACGATGAGACAGCCTATAGGGAGGAGGTCAGAGACCTGGCCGTGTGGTGCCAGGATAACAACCTCTCCCTCAATGTGATCAAGACAAAGGAGCTGATTGTGGACTACAGGAAAAAAAAGAGGACTGAGCACGCCCCCATTCTCATCGACGGGGCTGTAGTGGAACAGGTTGAGAGCTTCAAGTTCCTTGGTGTCCACATCACCAACAAACTATCATGGTCCAAACACACCAAAACAGTTGTGAAGAGGGCACGACAAAGCCTATTCCCCCTCAGGAGACTAAAAATATTTGGCATGGGTCCTCAGATCCTCAAAAAGTTATACAGCTGCACCATCGAGAGCATCCTGACTGTTTGCCTCACTGCCTGGTATGGCAACTGCTCAACCTCCGACCGCAAGGCACTACAGAGGGTAGTGCGTACGGCTCAGTACGTCACTGGGGCCAAGCTTCCTGCCATCCAGGACCTCTATACCAGGCGGTGTCAGAGGAAGGCCCTAAAAATGATCAAAAACTCCAGCCACCCTAGTCATAGACTGTTCTCTCTGCTACCGCACGGCAAGCGATACCGGAGCGCCAAGTCTAGGTCCAAAATGTTTCTTAACAGCTTCTACCCCCAAGCCATAAGACTCCTGAACAGCTAATCATGGCTATTTGCACTGCCCCCCCCACCCCACCCCACCACATCCCCCTCTTTTACGCTGTTGCTACTATGTTTATTATTTATGCATAGTCACTTTAACTCTACCCACATGTACATATTACCTCAATTACCTTGACTAACCGGTGCCCCCACACATTGACTCTGTACCGGTACCCCCTGTATATAGCCTCCTTACTGTTATCTTATTTTATTGCTGCTCTTTAATTATTTGCAAATTGTATCTATTTTTTACTTAACACTTTTTTATATATTTTTTTTATTTTTTCTTAAAAACTGCATTGTTGGTTAAGGGCTTGTTAGTAAGCATTTCACTGTAATGTCTACAGCTGTTGTATTCGGCCCATGTGGCAAATACAATTTGATTTGATGTTAAGTAAGGTAGGGTCTGACCTTTGTATAGCTGCCGTTCATTCTTCTGGGCCTCTGTCATGGTCATGAATTAGGGTCATGGGTTAGGGTTAAAGGTCATGGAGTGTGGAAGAAGTGAAAATATTATTGTTGTCTACCAACAATGACAAGCCACCAGGGTCTGACAACTTGGATGGAAAATTACTGAGGATAATAGGGAACGATATTGACACTCCTATTTGCCATATCTTCTATCTAAGCCTACTAGAAAGTGTGTGCCCTCAGGCCTGGAGGGAAGCAAAAGTAATTATGCGATCCAAGAATAGTAAAGCCCCCTTTACTGGCTCAAATGGCCGACCAATCAGCCTGTTACCAACCCTTAGTAAACTTTTGGAAAAGATTGTGTTTGACCAGATACAATGCTATTTTACTATAAACAAATTGTCAACAGACTTTCAGCACACTTATAGGGAAGGACATTCAACAAGCACGGCACTTACACAAATTACTGATGATTGGCTGAGAGAAATTGATAATACAAATATTGTGGGAGCTGTTGTGTTAGACTTCAGTGTGGCTTTTGACATTATTGATCATAGTCTGCTGATGGAAAAACGTAGGTGTTATGGATTTACACCCCCTGCTCTATTTTGGATTTAAAAAAGTTACCTGTCTAACAGAACACAGAGGGAATGGAAGCCTCTCCAACACAATCCAGGTAGAATCAGGAATTCCCCAGGGCAGCTGTCTAGGCCCTTACTTTGTTCAATCTTTACTAATGACATGCCACTGACCTTGAGTAAAGCCAGTGTGTCTATGTATGCGGATGACTTCACTATACACGTTAGCTACTACAGCAAGTGAAATCACTGCAACACTTAACAAAGAGCTGCAGTTAGTTTCAGAATGGGTAGCAAGGAATAAGTTAGTCCTAAATATTTCAAAAACTAAAAGCATTGTATTTGGGACAAATCATTCACTAAACCCTAAACCTCAACTAAATCTTGTAATAAATAATATGGAATTTGAGCATGTTGAGGTGACTAAACTGCTTTGAGTAACCATTCATTGTAAACTGTCATGGTCAAAACATGTTGATACAACAGTAGCTAAGATGGGGAGAAGTCCATAATAAAGCACTGCTCTGCCTTTTTAACAACACTATCAACAAGGCAAGTCCTACAGGCTCTAGTTTTATCGCACCTGGACTACTGTTCAGTCATGTGGTCAGGTGCCACAAAGAGGGACCTCAGAAAATTACAGTTGGCTCAGAACAGGGCAGCACGGCTGGCCCTTAAATGCACATGGAAATATATTCCACATCAGGTAACTGATGCAAACAGTAGAATCAGATTTCTTTTAAAATATAAAAATACACCTTATGGATCAGCGGGGACTGTGAAGAGACACACACACAGGGACAGACACACATACACATGACAAGACACGTACACATGGATTTTGTATTGTAGATATGTGATAGTAGAATAGTGAAAAGTGTTATGAAATGTAATGTTATGTAATATTTTAAATTGTATATAACTGCCTTAATGTTGCCGGACCCCAGGAAGAGTAGCTGCTGCCTTGGCAGGAACTAATGGGGATCCATAATAAACCCCAGGAAGAGTAGCTGCTGCCTTGGCAGGAACTAATGGGGATCCATAATAAACCCCAGGAAGAGTAGCTGCTGCCTTGGCAGGAACTAATGGGGATGCATAATTAACCCCAGGAAGAGTAGCTGCTGCCTACGCAGGAACTAATGGGGATCCTTAATAAATACAAATACAAATGGGTTACGGGTTAAGTTAGGGTCTGACTGTGTCTGACCTTGAGGTGGTGAGGTGTTTCCTCAGCCGTTTGTTCTTCTGGGCCTCCGTCATGGTCATGAGTTATGGGTTAAAGGGGAACTGCACTCAAAACCTATATTTTGGTATTTGTTTAATTAGTCCACTGTTGATACGGTCCCAAAATGTTTCTCATGTCAGCAGGCAAGTTTTCAAGATTTTGGACTTTCAGGAAGCAAATTGTCACCTTTGATGCATTTTACATCATCATATGATGATGTGGCCGGTGACACTTTGCTTCTTGAAAGTCCAATATCTTGACATTTTGACTCCTGACATGAAAAACATTTTTGGACCGTATCAACAGTGGACTTATGGTGGAAAAAAAGTAGACTTCCCCTTTAAGTGTTTCTGACCTTGAGGTGTTTCTGTAGCCGTTCGTTCTTCTGAGCCTCCGTCATGCGTTCCTCCTCGCTGCGGTCTCTGACCATGCCTGGTGATGTCAGCTCAGCGCTGGCCTCGGCGCTGCTCTCGTCGGTCTCGTCATTGTCCCCCTGCACAGAGTCCTGGATGTGGACACTGATGACTTTAGTCTTCAGCACTTCTTTGGCTCCAAATCAACCTCCACCATGACCGCCAGACGACAAACACACACATGACCGCTCACAGTGTGGTTAGTGAGGATAATGCTATCACACATGCTGGCTCACATTGAAGCACTGTGGTTAGATAGAGGGTTACGCTAGCAAACACGTTCATTCATTCATTAATTCTCTCTCACCCTTTTCTGCCATCTCTTTGTATCGTCCTCCTCCTTCTTCTTCTCGTCCTCCAGAAGGGAGATCTTAGAGGTAAGCTCAGCCAGCTCAGTGGCCTGGAAAGAGAACCTTAGAATAATACACGATTCACCTAATGTGTGTGTGTCTGTCTGTCTGTCTGTGTGTCCGTCTTTGTGTGGTGTCTGTCTGTCTGTCTGTCTCTCTGTCTTTCTCTGTGTGTGTGTGTGTGTGTGTGTGTGTGTGTGTGTGTGTGTGTGTGTACCAGGTTCTCTTGGTTCTTCACCTGGCTGTCTGACTGCTGTAGGAGGGCTGCCTTGGCCTCTTCCGCTGCCCTGCGCTCCTTCTCCAGATGCTCTGCCTCATCCTGGGCAAACGTCCTCTCCTTCTCCAGACGCTCTGCCTCATCCTGGGCAAACGTCCTCTCCTTCTCCAGACGCTCTGCCTCATCCTGGGCAAACGTCCTCTCCTTCTCCAGCTCCAGGGCCCTGCAAGTCTGCTCCTCCAGATCTACACACACACACACACACACACACACACACACACACACAGAATAATATGAACACACACGAGCATGCACACACACTGTCAGAAGACAGAAAGAGTCTGACCTTCCTGAGCTTTCTTGGTCTCTTCCTCGATCTGTTTGAGTCTGCCTATCAGCTCCATGGTTTCTCTGGCGATCTTCTCTGTCTCCTTCTCCGCATTCTCTCTCTTCTTCTTCTCGCTCTCCAGCAGAGCTCTGGAACGAAGGATTTGAGGGATGAGTAAACAACCTCATCTCTCTCTCTCTCTCTCTCTCTCTCTCTCTCTCTCTCTCTCTCTCTCTCTCTCTCTCTCTTCTCTCTCTCTCTCTCTCTCTCTCTCTCTCTCTCTCTCTCTCTCTCTCTCTCTCTCTCTCTCTCTCTCTCTCTCTCTCTCTCTCTCTCTCTCTCTCTCTCTCTCTCTCTCTCTCTCTCTCTCTCTCTCTCTCTCTCTCTCTCTCTCTCTCTCTCTCTCTCTCTCTCTCTCTCTCTCTCTCTCTCTCTCTCTCTCTCTCTCTCTCTCTCTCTCTCTCTCTCTCTCTCTCTCTCTCTCCCTCCCTCCCTCCCTCCCTCCCTCCCTCCCTCCACCCGTCCATCTAACTCCCTGTCTCTGTCCTCACTTCTCCATCTGTCTCTTAGTCTTCTCCTCGCGGGCCTGGGCCTTCATCTGCTGGACCTCGATGGTGTCCGGCTTCCTCCTCCTCATGTACAGGTCGTGGTTCCCCATGCACAGCGCCAGGATACGCTTGTTGATCCGCAGACGAGGGGCGTAGAACACAAAATCCTGGAACAGACCCAGTTACCACAAAATGTAGTTATCAGCGCCTCTTGCAAAAATTAAGTGACCTTTTTTTTTTGTACAGGTACTATCAGAGGTTTGAATTATAACCAACAAATGCAAAATATACAGCAGAAACAGAGGTGAGGTACCGGGGCTTTCTTGTCTATGGGCTTTATAACAAACTTCTTGTCGTTGAAGGAAATGTTTCTGATCTCACTCCATGGGAAGCCGATCTTAGGGGTCATCCTATACAGGAAATAGAACACAGTAGAACAGTTCACTCCAAAATCAAAGTTTATCCAATGTTTTCAGACTTCAAAAGTAGTCTAATGTCATGATGAATCTACGGGGGAATTCGGATCTATACTGAACAAAAAATATAAACGCAACAATTTCAGAGATTTTACTGAGTTACAGTTCATATAAGGAAATCAGTCAATTGAAATTAATTCATTAGGCACTCATCTATGGATTTCACATGACTGGGGATACAGATATGCATCTGTTGGTCACAGATACCTTTAAAAAAAGGTAGGGGTGTGGATCAGAAAACCAGTCAGTATCTGTTGTGACCACCATTTGCCTCATGCAATGCGACACATCTCCTTTGCATAGAGTTGATCAGACTGTCTGTCAGATACTGACTGGTTTTCTGATCCACACCCCTACCTTTTTTTAAAGGTATCTGTGACCAACAGATGCATATCTGTATCCCCAGTCATGTGAAATCCATAGATTGTGGCTTGTGGAATGTTGTCCCACTCCTCTTCAATGGCTGTGCGAAGTTGCTCGATATTAATAATAATAATAATAATAATATGCCATTTAGCAGACGCTTTTATCCAAAGCGACTTACAGTCTTGCTTGCATACATTTTTGTGTATGGGTGGTCCCGGGGATCGAACCCACTACCTTGGCGTTACAAGCGCCGTGCTCTACCAGCTGAGCTACAGAGGACCACATATTGGCATGAACTGGAACACACTGTCGTACACGTTGATCCAGAACATCCCAAACATGCTCAATGGGTGACATGTCTGTTGAGTGTGCAGGCCATGGAAGAACTGGGACATTTTCATATTCCAGGAATTGTGAACAGATCCTTGCGACATGGGGCTGTGCATTATCATGCTGAAACATGAGGTGACGGCAGCGGATGAACGGTTCTCGTCACGGTATCTCTGTGCATTCAAATTGCCATAGATAAAATGCAATTGTGTTCATTGTCTGTAGCTTATGCCTGCCCATACCTTAACCCCACCGCCACCATGGGGCACTGCCAAATGTACGTTTATATTTTTGTTCAGTGTAGTTGAAGGTTCCTACTTGTCAGTTTTCTGGTATATGCTGAGGCCCAGAGCATCTACCCCCAGCCACAGCTCTGAACCCTTCTTGTTCTTGATGCTGAAGTAGTTGACTCCATACATCTCTAGATCCTGAGCTATCTTCAGATACTCCACCATGGCATCCTCCCTGGGGACAGACAGACACAGAGACAGAGACAGACAGACAGACACAGAGACAGACACAGATACAGACACACACAAAGACACAGAGACAGACACGGACAGAGACAGACACAGACAGACGATCAGTGAGAAAGATGCTCTGTATTCAGTTAACATAATGCTTAGCACATTCTGCAGACACTGAGTGGACAAAACATTAAGGACACCTGCTCTTTCCATGACATAGACTGACCAGGTGAATCCAGGTGAAAGCTATGATCCCTTATTGATGTTATCTGAACCCTCTACAGACTAAACCCTGTCTAAGCAGGGGGAGGGAATTGTTTTAAGAAGGTCATACCAAGGATCATTTAGATATTTTATTTAGAATTTTAACACCCCTTGATGTATCCCAATTTTGTTTATTATTTTATGAAAATTTTAATTTGGCCTTACTGCTATTAGCCCATACAAACACATTGAATAACAGATTCACTACATGGAACAACAGATAGTCCCCCCAAAAAAATCTAAAGCAAGTTTGTTCTGAAGTGTCTGTCCTATATCTGAGAGATATAAGAAAGATCAGGAAACATTTGTTGTTTTGTATTTATTTTGTATTTTTTTACATGTATTTAACTCCTTATTTTTGGCACTAAACAGTCTCCAAATATACTGTTTTTCAACTGGTACCGGGGGACCTTCAGACGAGTCTTGTGAGGCCCGTGGCGCAAAACAACCAACAAATATGTGTTCGTGACAGTCTCACCTTTCCACAGAGGGGTATTAGGGTGTAGCCTAAACTGTTCGGATGCTACCGACAGAAGGCTTCCGACTTCAGACCAGTACCAAGATGCTTGTGGGGGTCATAGGGCAAAATGGAGAACACCATCGTGTTCATGAGAGTCTTATCTTTCCATAGAGGGGGTTGTAATAGTTTGTAGGCCAAACCATTCAGATGCTACAGACGACTTTGTGAGATTTTTGGGATGTCTCATGGTCTGACAAACACATGCGGAAGTTCGACATAGGCAAATGCGGTGGATTGAGACACATCCAATGCAAAAAAAACATCTCTCTAGCTTAAACTGACATATTTACATGGGGATTTTTTTATTATGCTAATTGAGTTCCACGGGGGTGCGGACATCGACTCTAGGGTTTTTACAATCCACTTCAATCAGTGTAGATGAAGGGGAGGAGACAGGTTAAAGAAGGATTTTTAAGCCTTGAGACAATTGAGACATTGATTGTGTATGTGTGCCATTCAGAGGGTGAATGGGCAAGACAAAATATTTAAGTGCCTTTGAACACGGTATGGTAGTAGGTGCCAGGCGCACCGGTTTGTGTCAATAACTGCAAAGCTGCTGGGTTTTTCACGCTCAACAGTTTCCCAAGTGTATCAAGAATGGTCCATCACCTAAAGGACATCCAGCCAACTTGACACAACTGTGGGAAGCATTGGAGTGAACATGGGCCAGCATCCCTGTGGAACGTTTTCGACACCTTGTAGAGTCCATGCCCCGACGAATTGAGGCTGTTCTGAGGGCAAAAGAGGGGGGTGCAACTCAATATTAGGAAGGTGTTCTTAATGTTTTGTACACTCAGTGTACAATCAGTGCAATACAAGTAAGCCAGTGTCAACTTGGATGGGACTGTGAGTAGAGAGGACATGTGGTCTTACCTCAGCACTCCCTTGTGCTCCTCATGCCACACCTTTATCCTATTCTCCCACTGCTCCTTGTTCAGTTTGTGCTGCTCCAGAACCCTGGGGGAAGAGGACATGAGAAGGGTTCAATTAGGGGGGTAGAGAGAGGAAGGTAGCCTAGTGGTTAAGAGCGTTGGGCCAGTAACCGAAAGGTCGCTGGTTCAAATCTGTCGATGTGCCCTTGAGCAACGCACTTAACCCTATTGTCTCTCTTGATAAGAATGTCTGCTAAATTAAATGGAATTGACCCCAACACTAATCTGAGTATGGGAGACAACAATCAGAGGAACATTCAGGGAGACTTAGAATAGGGGACTGTTTTACCAATTTAGCTTTTGTTCGTGGGCTGAGGTTTGTCACAAAGGGGGACGGGGAGAGATAACACACACCTCTGGGGAAGCAGCTTGTCCCTGCTGAGATAACCAGGGAAGTGGTAGTCCTTCTTGTAGTCTCCATGTTTGGTCTGAACAGAGTAGGAAGCCAACAGCACAGCTGTCTCAGGAGGACAGTAGATATCATCATTCAGGATGCCCTCCTTCACCTGCAGTGACATACAGTATAAACAGTGTGTGTGTGTGTGTGTGTGTGTGTGTGTGTGTGTGTGTGTGTGTGTGTGTGTGTGTGTGTGTGTGTCTGACCAGATCATGTGTGTGTGTGTGTCTGACCAGTGTACATCCTTATACACATACAGTGCATTCGGAAAGTATTCAGACCCCTTGACTTTTTCCACGTTTTGTTATGTTACAGCCTTATTTTAAAATTGATTCAATAAAAATGTTCTTCATCAGTTTTTTGGGGCAAATGTAAAAAACATAAAAATAAATACATTATATACATAAGTATTCAAACCCTTGGCTGTGAGACTCGAAATTGAGCTCAGGTGCATCCTACTTCCATTTATCATCCTTGAGATGTTTCTACAACTTCATTGGAGTCCACCTGTGGTAAATTCAATTGATTGGACATGATTTGGAAAGGCACACACCTGTCTATATTCCACTGGTGTACAGCAATCTTTAAGTCATACCACAGATTCTCAATTGGATTGAGGTCTGGGCTTTGACTAGGCCATTCCAAGACATTTAAATGTCTCCCCTTAAACCACTCGAGTGTTGCTTTAGCAGTATGCTTAGGGTCATTGTCCTGCTGGAAGGTGAACCTCCGTCTAGTCTCAAATCTCTGGAAGACTGAAACAGGTTTCCCTCAAGAATTTCCCTGTATTTAGCGCCATCCATCATTCCTTCAATTCTGACCAGTTTCCCAGTCCCTGCTGATGAAAAACATCCCCACAGCATGATGCTGCCACCACCATGCTTCACTGTGGGGATGGTGTTCTCGGGGTGATGAGAGGTGTTGGGTTTGCGCCAGACATAGTGTTTTCTTTGATGGCCAAAAAGCTCAATTTTAGTCTCATCTGACCAGAGTACCTTCTTCCATATGTTTGGGGAGTCTTCCACATGGCTTTTGGCGAACACCAAACATGTTTGCAAATTTTTTTCTTAAAGCAATGGCTTTTTTCTGGCCACTCTTCCGTAAAGCCCAGCTCTGTGGAGTGTACGGCTTAAAGTGGTCCTATGGACAGATACTCCAATCTCCGCTGTGGAGCTTTGCAGCTCCTTCAGGGTTATCTTTGGTCTCTTTGTTGCCTCTCTGACTAATGCCCTCCTTGCCTGGTCCGTGAGTTTTGGTGGGCGGCCCTCTCTTGGCAGGTTTGTTGTCGTGCCATATTCTTTCCATTTTTTAATAATGGATTTAATGGTGCTCCGTGGGATGTTCAAAGTTTAGGAGATTTTTTTATAACCCAACCCTGATGTGTACTTCTCCACAACTTTGTCCCTGACCTGTTTGGAGAGGTCCTTGGTCTTCATGGTGCCGCTTGCTTGGTGGTGCCCCTTGCTTAGTGGTGTTGCAGACTCTGCGGCCTTTCAGAACAGGTATATATAAACTGAGATCATGTGACAGATCATGTGACACTTAGATTGCACACAGGTGGAATCTAATTATGTTACTTCTGAAGGTAATTGGTTGCACCAGATCTTATTTAGGGGCTTCATAGCAAATGGGGTGAATACATATGCACGCACCACTTTTCCGTTATTTATTTTTTAGAATTCTTTGAAACAAGTTTTTTTTTTCATTTCACTTCACCAATTTGGACTATTTTGTGTATCTCCATTACATGAAATCCAAATAAAAATCCATTTCAATTACAGGTTGTAATGCAACAAAATAGGAAAAATGCCAAGTGGGATGAATACTTTTGCAAGGCTGTATCTATTGATCTATTGGTCTGACCTAGTATTGACTCAGTGCTCTTTATCAGATCCTATTCTGGATTTTATAGTTCTTTACCTTTGATATTGAACATTGCATTGTTGAGGAAGAGCTTGTAAGTAAACATTTCTCTGTACTTTTTACACCTGTTGTATCCTGTGAACATGACAAATAAACTTTGATTTGATGTATTTGTGTGTGCGTATGTGTGTGTGTCTGGCCAGCTCATGTGTGTGTGTCTGTGTGTGTGTGTGTGTGTGTGTGTGTGTGTGTGTGAGACCTGCAGGAAGAAAAGTCGTTGCGTGGCCTCTTGGATCAGTTCCTCAGCTACGTCTTCGGGGTAGAACTTGGCCCTGAACTTTATCAACAGAGGGTTCTCCCTGTGTACATCCTGAGCTGTCACCTGGGAACATTACAGCAATGCAACAACATGAATGAGTTAATAAGTGAATGAATGAGCGTGTGTGTGTGCGTGTATGCGTGCGTGCATGCGTGTGTGTGTGTAGAGCTGGAGGAGCAGACTCGCAGGGCCCTGGAGCTGGAAAGGACGTTTGCTCAGGAGGAGGCAAAGGGTCTGGAGAAGGAGCACAGGGCAGCGGAAGAGGCAGTCATGTACAGTGGGGGAAAAAAGTATTTAGTCAGCCACCAATTGTGCAAGTTCTCCCACTTAAAAAGATGAGAGAGGCCTGTAATTTCCATCATAGGTACACGTCAACTATGACAGACAAATTGAGCATTTTTTCCTCCAGAAAATCACATTGTAGGATTTTTTCTGAATTTATTTGCAAATTATGGTGGAAAATAAGTATTTGGTCACCTACAAACAAGCAAGATTTCTGGCTCTCACAGACCTGTAACTTCTTCTTTAAGAGGCTCCTCTGTCCTCCACTCGTTACCTGTATTAATGGCACCTGTTTGAACTTGTTATCAGTATAAAAGACACCTGTCCACAACCTCAAACAGTCACACTCCAAACTCCACTATGGCCAAGACCAAAGAGCTGTCAAAGGACACCAGAAACAAAATTGTAGACCTGCACCAGGCTGGGAAGACTGAATCTGCAATAGGTAAGCAGCTTGGTTTGAAGAAATCAACTGTGGGAGCAATTATTAGGAAATGGAAACATACAAGACCACTGATAATCTCCCTCGATCTGGGGCTCCACGCAAGATCTCACCCCGTGGGGTCAAAATGATCACAAGAACAGTGAGCAAAAATCCCAGAACCACACAGGGGGACCTAGTGAATGACCTGCAGAGCTGGGACCAAAGTAACAAAGCCTACCATCAGTAACACACTACGCCGCCAGGGACTCAAATCCTGCAGTGCCAGACGTGTCCCCCTGCTTAAGCCAGTACATGTCCAGGCCCGTCTGAAGTTTGCTAGAGTGCATTTGGATGATCCAGAAGAGGATTGGGAGAATGTCATATGGTCAGATGACACCAAAATAGAAATTTTTGGTAAAAACTCAACTCGTCGTGTTTGGAGGACAAAGAATGCTGAGTTGCATCCAAAGAACACCATACCTACTGTGAAGCATGGGGGTGGAAACATCATGCTTTGGGGCTGTTTTTCTGCAAAGGGACCAGGACGACTGATCCATGTAAAGGAAAGAATGAATGGGGCCATTTATCGTGAGATTTTGAGTGAAAACCTCCTTCCATCAGCAAGGGCATTGAAGATGAAACGTGGCTGGGTCTTTCAGCATGACAATGATCCCAAACACACCTCCCGGGCAACGAAGGAGTGGCTTCGTAAGAAGCATTTCAAGGTCCTGGAGTGGCCTAGCCAGTCTCCAGATCTCAACCCCATAGAAAATCTTTGGAGGGAGTTGAAAGTCCGTGTTGCCCAGCGACAGCCCCAAAACATCACTGCTCTAGAGGAGATCTGCATGGAGGAATGGGCCAAAATACCAGCAACAGTGTGTGAAAACCTTATGAAGACTTACAGAAAACATTTGACCTGTGTCATTGCCAACAAAGGGTATATAACAAAGTATTGAGAAACTTTTGTTATTGACCAAATACTTATTTTCCACCATAATTTGCAAATAAATTCATTAAAAATCCTACAATGTGATTTTCTGGATTTTTTTCTTTCTCATTTTGTCTGTCATAGTTGATGTGTACCTATGATGAAAATTACAGGCCTCTCTCATCTTTTTAAGTGGGAAAACTTGCACAATTGGTGGCTGACTAAATACTTTTTTTCCCCACTGTATGTTGTTACTGTCTGAGGATGTACTCACCCTCTTGTTGAGTCTGAGCCAGGTAGAGAAGCCTTTGCTGTCCAGGTACTGTAGGCCAAAGAACCAGGTCTCTCTCAGCCCAATGGTCTTCACTATCTATACAACAATGAAGAAGAATAAGATTCCTTTATTGTCCATAGTCCAGGAAACAGATATTTGTCTGTCTGTCCGTCCGTCCATCCGCCTGTCCGTCTGTCTGTTCGTTTTTCTGTCTGTCTGTCTGTCTGTCTGTCCGTCCACCTGTCCGCCAGTCTGTCTGTTCATCTTTCTGTCCATGTACCTGGTCGAAGAGTTGTTTGCCAGTGGTGCTGGGCAGGATGGCGAACTCCAGCTCAGCGTCCATGGTGGTGACGCGAACATTGATCTACCATAGGGCATTCACAGTGACACAAACTGGAGTATGAATGGGAGGAGAGAGAACTTAATAGCCTATTAAAACTCATAGATAGAGTAATGGTTAGTATAATAGGTAGTATGGTTTACAGTAGTGGATAGGCATGGAATATATACTGAACAAAAATAGAAACGCAACTTGCAACAATTTCAGTTCATATGAGGAAATCAGTCAATTGAAATGAATTAATTAGGCCCTAATCTATGGATTTCACATGACTGGGAATAGAGATATATACAGTGCATTCGGAAAGTATTCAGACCCCTTGACTTTTTCCACATTTTGATACATTACAGCCTTATTCTAAAATTGATTAAATTATTTATTTTTCTCATAAATCTACACATAATAACCCATAATGATAAAGCAAAAACAGGTTTTTAGAAATGTTTGCAAATATATTTAAAGGAAACCAATGAAATATTACATTTACATTAGTATTCAGACCCTTTACTCAGTACTTTGTTGAAGCACCTTTGGCTGTGATTACAGCCTCGAGTCTTCTTGGGTATGACGCTACAAGCTTGGCACACCTGTATTTGGGGAGTTTCTCCCATTCTTCTCTGCAGATCCTCTCAAGCTCTGTCAGGTTGGATGGGGAGCGTCGCTGCACAGCTATTTTCAGGTCTCTGCAGAAATGTTCGATCGGGTTCAAGTCCGGGCTCTGGCTGGGCCACTCAAGGACATTCAGAGACTTGTCCCGAAGCCACTCCTGCGTTGTCTCAGCTGTGTGCTTAGGGTCGTTGTCCTGTTGGAAGGTGAACCTTCACCCCAGTCTGGGATCCTGAGCGCTCTAGAGCAGGTTTTCATCAAGGATCTCTCTGTACTTTGCTCCGTTAATCTTTCCCTTGATTCCTGACTAGTCTCCCAGTCCCTGCCGCTAAAAAACATCCCCACAGCATGATGCTGCCACCACCATGCTTCACCGTAGGCTAAGGGCTAAAGAGTTCAATCTTGGTTTCATCAGACCAGAGAATGTTGTTTCTCATGGTCTGAGTCCTTTAGGTGACTTTTGGCAAACTCCAAGCGGGCTGTCATGTGCGTTTTACTGAGGAGTGGCTTCCGTCTGGTCACTCTACCATAAGGGCCTGTTAGTCACAGATACCTTTAAAAAAGAATGGGCCTCACAATGGGCCTTAAGATCTCGTCACGGTATTTTTGTGCATTCAAATTGCCATCGATAAAATGCAATTGTGTTTGTTGTCCGTAGCTTATGCTTGCCCATACCATAACCCCACCGCCACCATGAGGCACTCTGTTTACAACATTGACATCAGCAAACCGCTCGCCCACACGACGCCATACATGTGGTCTGCGGTTGTGAGCCGGTCGGATGTACTGCCAAATTCTCTAAAATGACTTTATGGTAGAGAAATTAACATTACATTCTCTGGCAACAGCTCTGGTGGACATTCCTGCAGTCAGCATACAAATTGCACGCTCCCTCAAAACTTGAGACATCTGTGGCATTGTGTTGTGTGACAAAAACTACACATTTTAGAGTAGCCTTTTATTGTCCCCAACACAAGGTGCACCTGTGTAATGATCATGCTGTTTAATCAGCGTTATGATATGCCACACCTGTCAAGTGGATGGATTATCTTGGCAAAGGTGTCACGATCGTCGGATATAGAGGACCAAGGCGCAGCGTGGAAGGTGAACATACTTATTTATTAAATGATACACGAACAAAACAACAAATCGATACGTGACGTCCACAGGTGCAAAACATGGAACAAGATCCCACAAACACTGTGGGAAAACCACCTGACTAAATATGGTTCCCAATCAGAGACAACCAGCAACAGCTGATACTCGTTGCCTCTGATTGAGAACCACTCTGGCCAACATAGATATACAAAAACAAGACTAGACACAACGAGCACAAAACAAACTCTACACACCCTGGCTCAACTTAAAAGAGTCCCTAGAGCCAGGGCGTGACAGTACCCCCCCCTAAAGGCGCGGACTGCGACCGCGCCTAAAAATCACTGAACAGGGGAGGGCATTCCTCCTCGGAGGCGGTTCCGGCTCCGGGCTTGACCACCACCCTCTACTAACCCCCCCGTAGTGCCCCTGGTCTGGTCTAGCCCCACTGGCTGGAGCTGGACTGGACTTCGGTGGAGCGGATTGCTCAGGCTCCGGTGTGGAGCAGCTGACCGGTACCTGACCAGGCACCGGTGAAACGGGTACGGGCTGGCGATGCGCACCACAGGTTTGGTGCGGGGAGCAGGAACAGGCCGGACCAGGCTGGCGACGCGCACCATTGGCTTGGTGCGGGGAGCAGGAACGGGCCGGGCCGGGCCGGGCTGGCGACGCGCACCATTGGCTTGGTGCGGGGAGCAGGAACATGCCGGGCCAGGCTGGCGACGCGCACCATAGGCTTGGTGCGAGGGGCAGGAACAGGTCGGGCCGGGCTGTCGACGCGCACCATAGGCTTGGCGCGATGGACAGGAACAGGCCGGACCGTACTGGGAACACACACCACTGGCCTTACACGGGGATCAGGAACGGGCCGGACCGGACTGGCAACACACTTCAGTACCTCTTGCCGTGCCTCTACATTTTCCTTCCCTCTATACACCAATGGCTCCCGTAACCCGGTGGCCTTCTCTCCTCGTCCACCAACTCGCCCCTTATCTGCCTCCAGTGGCCCCGTCGTCCCTGCCATGTGCCCCCCCCTAAAAATGTATTGGGGGTGCCCCTCGCCTGTCCGACGACTGCCCGGTTGGCGCCGCTTCTCCTCTCCTGCCTGGGCACGCTGCTTGGTCCTGTATTGGTGGGATCTTCTGTCACGATCGTCGGATATAGAGGACCAAGGCGCAGCATGGAAGGTGAACATACTTATTTATTAAATGATACACGAACAAAACAACAAATCGATACGTGACGTCCACAGGTGCAAAACACGGAACAAGATCCCACAAACACTGTGGGAAAACCACCTGACTAAATATGGTTCCCAATCAGAGACAACCAGCAACAGCTGATACTCGTTGCCTCTGATTGAGAACCACTCTGGCCAACATAGATATACAAAAACAAGACTAGACACAACGAGCACAAAACATAAACTCTACACACCCTGGCTCAACTTAAAAGAGTCCCTAGAGCCAGGGCGTGACAAAAGGAGAAATGCTCACCAACAGGAATGTAAACAATTTTGTTTTGAAACAGCAGAGATCAGAGCCGGCCAACTAGGGAGGCCCATATTTAGGTAAATTCTCATATGTTTAATGTTGATCACATCGGCCCATTCTGGACAGAATACTTCAACCACAAAAAATATGAACGTTTCTACAAGTACAATGTTTAAATTACTGTTACGTTCCCCAGTTTCTGTGTTGTGGGTTGTGTATTTTCATGTATGTATTTCAGGAAATGGATTCCTGAAATTCCCCAACAAGCAGCTGATTGGTCAATGAACATTGATGATTGGAGAGCTGACCCCGCGCCCTTGTCAGGACGCAGCTGTCTCCAATTACCAACTCCTTCTGAAGCTATATAAGCCCCAGTTCTGTTGCTCAGAAGGGGAGGGGGACCAGAGATGAGAGAGGGGGCTAATGGCTGAGAGTTATAGCATGTTGGTTGTTGCTAAGACATTTGGTATGTACTGTGTAGTTGTTGCTAAGACATTTGGTATGTACTGTGTAGTTGTTGCTGTGAGAGCTGATTGAAATGTTGTGTGTTAGTTTGTTGCTCAGAGAGTTTCTTTAATGTCCTGAGTTAGTTTTTTTTCTCAGGTTTTGTTGTGAACCACTTTGTGTTATTCTGTTTCATTTGTTCCCAGGGGGGGAAGGGGAAGGCACCTAGGAAGTGCTTAGGCAAGAGGCCCGTGGGCATACATTACCCGTAGAAGTTAACTGTCTATGCCAGGGGTGTCAAACTCATTTTAGCTCAGGGGCCACATGGAGGAAAATCTATTCCCAAGTGGGCCGGACCGGAAAAATCATGGTATATATAACTTAAAAACAACAACTTCAGATTGTTTTCTTTGTTTTAATACGATCAACATACAACATAAAGCTGGAGCCTGAGGACAGTGTGTCCAAAATAGTACAAGCACAACATCACTATTAATCATAAAACACGTCAAGTTTATTTGAAAATTCTAAAGAAAAAGAACACAAACACACAATGCCTCAGTGATTAACAGAACTGTTTCACAGATCACAGAACTATATCAGGGGGTCATTTCTCAGGCAGAAATGTAGATAAAAAGAATGAAATCCTGTTCCCCAAACAAGTGCAAGAACCACAGAGTCAAGAATAGGTTAAATATACAAATAAAATAAAATCAATTAAAAACAATAGCACATCAACATAAAAACATATAAACATAAAGCTGGAGCCTGAGGACAGTGTGTCCAAAAGCACAACATCACTATTAATCATAAAACACCTCAAGTTATTTGAAAGTTCTGAGGACAAAGAACACACAAACACACAATGCCTCAGTGATTCACAGAAGTATATCACAGATCACAGAACTATATCAGGGTGTCTCATGTAGCACTTTAAGTGGGGTTGCATAGTTTATTTGACTCCTGATACCTGGCATCTTTTAGCTTTCACCAGCGCATCAATATCAGGCGTCACATCCTGAGTGGCAGCCAACTTCAGGATGTGATTCAAGTGCTTGTGCGTGAGCCTTGAGCGCAGCTTTGTTTTATTTATGCTCATTACAGAGAAAACTTGCTCACAAAGATATGTGGTTCCAAACATGCACAACAGTTTTGCAGCGAGGGCTGTCAAGTTGGGGTAACCTGGCAAGAGATTCTGATTAAATGTGTCCAAGCCAGCTGCGGCAAATTTGCCCTTCAAATCCGAGTCACACTGCAAGTCTATTATTTCAAGTTGGATGCTGACGGGCAGATCAGAGGGATTCACGGTGAATGGCGAGCAAAAAACTTCTTTCTCCAGTTCACCAAAAATCTGAAAGCGTTGCTCAAACTCCCGTAACAGTCCCGTTATTTTATCTTTGAACCGCTTCATGTCTGCCACATGTTGGGTCGCGCACACATTTTTCAGACAGGGGAAGTGAGCTGCATCACCACCGGCAAGTTGCGTCTCCCACAATGACAGCTTCAACTTGAAAGAACGTATGCTGTCATAATACTGCATGACAACTTTGTTGCGCCCTTGCAGCTGTTTGTTCAAGTTATTCAGGTGCTCTGTAACATCCACCATAAATGCAAGGTCCTGCATCCATTCTGCGGAATGGAATTCTAACACTGTTCAATTTCTTCTCGTAAATCAAAGAAACGCCTCAGCACCTCGGCTTAACCATCTTACCTCAGTGTGGTATGGCAGGCCATAGATGTGGTCTTTCTCTCTGAGAAGGCTGTCAAACTGACAGTGATTCAGGCTTCTGGATCGGATGAAATTAACAGTTTGGATGACCACCTTCATGACGTTATCCATCTTTAATGACTTGCAACACAAAGCCTCCTGGTGCAAAATACAGTGAAAAGTCAAAAAATCACGTCCTCCATTTGCAGATTGCACTTTCTCTCTGAACTTTGTCACAACGCCTGCTTTTTTCCCGATCATTGAGGGCGCACCATCTGTAGCCAGGCTGACAGCGCGGGACCAGTCCACTCTGACCCTGTCCAGCGCGCCGACGAGTGCGGTAAAAATATCAGCTGCTGTCGTTGTATCTGTCATCTGCACCAACTCCACGAACTCCTCGGTGACGGTCAATGTGTCATCAACTCCGCGGATGAAAATGGCCAGTTGTGCAACATCTGTAATGTCCGTGCTTTCATCAATTGCAACCGAAAACGCAATAAATGACTTTACTTTTTGCTTCAACTGGCTGTCCAAATCCACTGAAAGATCGGAAATCCTGTCTGCAACTGTGTTTCTTGTCAGGTTGATATTTACAAAAGCCTGACGCTTTTCAGGGCACACAATCTCAGCTGCCTTCATCATGCATGTTTTTACAAATTCACCCTCACTAAATGGTTTTGAAGCCACTGCGATTTCATTAGCAATGAGGTAGCTAGCTTTCACTGCAGCGTCACTGATGTCTCGGCTGTGAGTAAACACAGACTTGACCTACTTGCTCTGCCCCGGTATAAACAGTTTGCTTGCTTAACACAATTGCTATTGCGCCATCCAGTGGACGCAATTGGAACAGCAGTTTATTTTATTGAAAAATTGCAGCGCATTTTTATACTTTACAAAATCATCTCGCGGGCCGGATTAAACCCGTTTGCGGGCCTGATCCGGCCCGTGGGCCGGACGTTTGACACCCCTGGTCTATGCACACTAGGAAAGACCTGGGCGGACCATCCCCTGTATTTTGGTTAGTGCACCAGGTGGTGCTATTAAGTAAGTAGTGGGTAGGCAGGTAAGGTAGGAGAGGGGGCTTTGATATTTACTTTCTTTGCTTTGGTTCCGTCCAGCCCCTTTTCCCCAAACTTACCGTGCGAAGGAATAAATTCCCTGTTAACGGTATTCTCTGCCTTTTGTCATCCTTACTCACACCTACAGTCCCATACCTCTTTCACACCACGGAGAGTTGAGTTGTAGCAGGGTGTTGCGTTCCCTCTTCCGAGAGGAGTGCGTAACAATTACTCAAAAGTGATAAGATATAAAATATTGAGTTTCTAAGTTGAGTGAAATCACTGTACTACAAGTATCACACAGAACAATGTACTGTTGTGTTGAAGCTCAAACTCTTAAAAACCATTTGAGTGGTTAACAAACAAACACTTCACTTTTAACAAACACAGAATAACTCAGGGTAGTTACATGGTAAACCTTTAAAATGGCTGAAAATCACAAATCAATCCACCAAACTACAAAAACAGCCAAGAAACTAAAGCAGAACTGTGTCCAGATCAGATTCTGTCCTAGAATCAACTTTTCAAGTTAAGTTTTAATGTCACATGCACAAGTACAGTGAAATGCCTTTCTTGCAAACTCAAAACCCAACAATGCAATAATCAATAACAATGTATTACTGGAAGAAAAAAAACACTAGAATTAAGAATAGGAAATATGAAATACACAATAAAGTAAGTAGGTAAGTATACTATATACAGGAAATATTTTTATGAATTTGTCTCACAGAGAAACAGAGACATTACTATAGGAAAAAGTTGGTCTTGTCTTACTGTCAAACGCTAAATGTACACAATCTCACACTAATCTTACACAGACAGCCACATTTTAACGTCAATCCAGATGTTATATGATAAAGAGAATAACTGAATACTCACAGAAGACATTTGTAGATCTTTTATCTCCTATATTATTATGTTCCTGAGAGGTCCTTCTTTCGGCATTAGCCTCCTCTCCACAGAGTCATATGAAAGTGCTTTCAATATTCACTGGGATTATGGTGAATTAAAACTAGCCATTGTTGTGTTCTCAGGACTAATCCAATGGCAGCCCAGGAATCTAACTCAAGGTGGATTAAGGCAGTGTACTAACACTTGACCCTCTCAGGCCCACCGCAAAATGGTGCACAAGACACTGAATTTACATCCACCTTTAGAATACGATAATTTCATATATGATAAGGCAATGTTGATAATATACTGTAGACCTAGCCTTAACCCTAGACCACACTGCCACTAGTCAAGGACAAAGGGCTTACTAAACCCAACACTCAAGGCATTCATTCCTGGTTCTATGTTTATTTTTTTGTAAAAGTCCATGTATGTCTCTTTCATTGTTATTTTTTAATACAACATGTAATTATTATTTTGTTAAAAGAAAGAATTGAAACACAATAAGAAATCTACTATAAACTTTACCCAATGGGTAATGTAGAGTGTAGACAGTTTGCATCATTATCAAGAGGATTACATTGAAACAATGCAACCGTTTCTATTACAATGTTACAACAACAATGTAACCGGTTTTATCAGAGAGCGTCTGTCTGGCTCTGAAACAATGTAACGGTTTCCAGCGGGGGTCACTGGAGTACAGTACACGTAGCCACTGGTTTCCCCCGCGCATGCGTGGGTCTTCACAGCGAATGTCACGGTTGACGGTATTGTGTTTTATTAGCTAGCTGGCAGACCACCCTGTCCTTCCATTAAGATCTCATTTATCAGGGTCTAAAGACAAAACCATGGGGGACGAACAAGAGATCATGTGCAAACTAGAAAACATTATGGAAATACGGTAAGGATTTTTTTTATTCTTCTTCAAAGAAACCACATCTGGTAAATCAGGTAGCTGGATGGTTCAGGAAAAGAGCAGCGAGAAGAAGTGGTTAGCCAGCTAATATTAGCGTCTTGGCTTTGTTATTGAGCGAGGAAGCTAGCTATATGTGACGACATAGCCTCGAGCAAGGTTAGCCAGCAGTGGTGACCGTTCTATTGTTCTTGAAGGAACTGCAAAGAAACTCTCGCTTTTGTTTTGCACGTTACAGAATAGGTTGCTAGTTATGCATTATGCATAATCAATCCAGCTGTTTGCATCAACAAAAATCCAGATGCGAAGTGCATTGCCAGATTAGCGGCTGGCTGGCTACTTAGCTAGCTTTCTGTCATTAGCCAGGTAGCTAATAATTGGCGAACCATGGTTGGTGGTCCGGTTCCCCCAATGTCTTGAATTCATTCAGGCGGAACCAGTTACACATTTTCACATTGTTGAACAGATGTGCCGCTGTATAGCTTGGCATCAGTAACATCAGTAGATAAAAAGATGTCTGGACAATAATTAAACCAGTTATAACAATGGCATGTGGTACACTACCATCTCTATTTCGGATATGCATGCATTATATTACTTATTTATTTGCGTGACAAATATTATCTCTCCTTATTTCTCAATAAACTAATTTATTGCAACAACAACACAATAATACACTATGATGTCTTGGTTCTGGTCTCTCTTGAAAAATAGATTTTTATCTGAAGAGACTAACCTGGATAAATAAATTAAAAACAATAGAAAATGCCTTAGGGCAATTGGTTTCTGAAGCATGATTGGGTGATGTGAAGTTGAACTGACAGAATGTTGTCTTTGTGCCCTCTGCCCTGTAATCAAAGGAATACGTGCATTTGTAAATAGCCCAGTGATAGGTAACTACCTAATGTTGTATAATTGGTAACTAGTGCATTGGTAACTAACTACTAGTGCATTTGTAAAGGACCTACTGTGTTACATTGGTAACTAGTGCTGTACAGTGAAAACTAAGTAGTGATGCATTGGTTAAACTGTGTTTTCTGTCATTTCAGGAATAAGACGGTACAGATGCAGAAGATCAAGACTCGTCTGAAGTCAGAGTTTGAGTCCCTGGAGTCTGAGGAGAAACATCTGAAGGAATACAAACAGGAGATGGACCTCCTACTGCAGGAGAAGATGGCCCATGTAGAGGAGCTACGACTCATACACGCTGATATCAACGTGGTGGGTAGAGAGAGATAAAGAGAGAGAGAGATAAAGAGAGAGAGAGAGAGACAGATAGAAATAAAGAGAGAGAGATAGAGAGAGACAGAGAGAGACAGATATAAATAAAGAGAGAGAGAGAGATAAAGAGAGAGAGAGAGAGAGACAGATAGAAATAAAGAGAGAGAGATAGAGAGAGACAGAGAGAGAGAGACAGATATAAATAAAGAGAGAGAGAGATAAAGAGAGAGAGAGATAGAGAGAGACAGATAGAAATAAAGAGAGAGAGAGACAGCGAGAGAGAGAGAGACAGATATAAATAAAGAGAGAGAGAGATAAAGAGAGAGAGAGACAGATATAAATAAAGAGAGAGAGAGATAAAGAGAGAGAGAGATAGAGAGAGAGAGAGACAGATAGAAATAAAGAGAGATAGAGAGAGAGAGAGAGAGACAGATAGAAATAAAGAGAGAGAGAGATAAAGAGAGAGAGAGATAGAGAGAGACAGATAGAAATAAAGAGAGAGAGAGATAAAGAGAGAGAGAGATAGAGAGAGACAGATAGAAATAAAGAGAGATAAAGAGAGAGAGAGAGAGAGAGACATATATAAATAAAGAGAGAGAGAGATAAAGAGAGAGAGAGATAAAGAGAGAGAGAGAGAGAGAGAGACAGATATAAATAAAGAGAGAGAGAGATAAAGAGAGACAGAGAGACAGATAGAAATAAAGAGAGAGATAAAGAGAGAGAGAGAGATAGAGAGAGAGAGAGAGACAGATAGAAATAAAGAGAGAGAGAGAGAGACAGATAGAAATAAAGAGAGAGAAAAAGAGAGAGAGAGATAGAAATAAAGAGAGAGAGAAAGAGAGAGATAAAGAGAGAGAGCAATAAAGAGAGAGACAGATATAAATAAAGATAGATAAAGAGAGAGAGAGATAGAGAGAGAGTGATAAAGAGAGAGAGCGAGAGAAGGAGAGAGAGAGATAGAGAGAAAAAAGAGAGAGCGTGTGAGTGAGAGGCAGACAGAAACCACTATTCGACTTCTGAATGCACAGATTTTAAAGAGTAACTTTCATCAAAAAACTATTTTTTCATAAAAAAACAGATGTTTTAGGCTTAGTTGTAGTAAAACACGTCAATTCTGGTCTTCATTTTGACAGATCGGTGCAAAATGATATACACTGAGTGTACAAAACATTAAGAACACCTTCCTAATATTGAGTTGCACCCTTTTACCCTCAGAACAGTCTCAGTTCGTCGGGGCATGGACATTACAAGTTGTCAAGCGTTCCACAGGGATGCTGGGTCATGTTGACGCCAAAGCTTCCCACAGTTGTGTCAAGTTGGCTGGATGTCCTTTGGGTGGTGAACCATTCTTTATACACATGGGAAACTGTTGAGCGTGAAAAACCCAACAGCGTTGCAAGTCTTGACACAAACTGGTGCACCTGGCACCTACTACCATACCCGATTCAAAGACACTTAAATCTTTTGTCTTTCAACCTCTGAATGGCACACATACACAATTCATATCTCAATTGTCTCAAGGCTTAAAAATTCTTCTTTAACCTGTTTCCTCCCCTTCATCTACTCTGATTGAAGTGGATTTAACAAGCGACATCAACAAGGGATCATAGCTTTCAACTGGTTTCACCTGGTCAGTCTACGTCATGGAAAGAGCAGGTGTTCATAATGTTTTGTATTTTGGTCTTTTAGTAGTAAATCTCTTTCTGCCCCTAGCGGTTCAACTCTACCATTGAAATCGTGATGTAGAGGCACCTTGAGAAGGTTCCTCTACGTCATCTCAAGGGAGGGGTTCGGTATGAAATACACTCCCTTATAGATGTGCTGGGTGATACCACTTCAAGGCTTACTATAAAAGCAGGTGACAGCGCACCTTATTTGGCAATGGTGTTGGTAAGTGGAGTGTGCCAATATATTTTGCATGATGCTTCCTTGACTACTGACGTTACACAAAATTCAAAAGGCAGTAAGGCACATTTTTGCATATGACCAAATTCTACATTTTGGTTTACCGTTTCATACACAACTATGTGCTTTTAGGAAGAAAAAAAACATGTAGTCTATGAGGATTATACATTTATATTCGTGGCTACATTCATCGCAACAAGAAATAGATGACAATAGTGGTCATATCAACTTGTGTTCTTTTCCTAACTGCTACAACTGATTAGTGGTGCAATAGTCTGCTAAGACAATTGGCTCATAGTTTAATGGTTGTGGGTTCTAATCCCACATGGGGCAGGTATGTATATATATATTTTTCGAATCCTTTTTTTTTTTTTTTTTACAATATTCATCCCGTGCCCACACACTTCTAATAAAAAAAAAAAGTGAAAGCATACCTGTGAGAGGGGTCGCCCTGGTAGTAGTTGTAGGTTTTTATACAGTAACCAAGACCAATCTGTGAGTTAATTTGACCATAGGAAAAAGAGCAACTGCGTAAATACTGCAATGCGGGTTGGATTGAATTGAGCCCCTAGTCTTCATGTTCAAGGTAATGACTGCACTTTTCTTCCGAACACAATACCGCAATAAATGTGAGTCCACAATTCAACGATTTCTTTTGCGCCCCATGGGGAATTCAAACCTACGCCGCAAGTGGTGATAGATGTCAGGAACTCGGCACCTCACCACTGTCAGCTAACTGTCCAGAGCTGTGATTGCTCGCGATGCACATTCTTTTATTATCAGCATGCCAGTGGACTTCTGGTAAATATGCTTTAGTGAGAAAGTGTTGGGATCAGGTACAACTATGTGTACCCACCCCCAAAATGAATATTTATGAGCAATTCCCGCCACCCACAACTTCTCACCTGAATGCATTTTTTTTTTTTATGTGAAGGGGTTGGGCAAAGGCTGAAATTGGGGTTGAGAGTTACCCTTTAATAGTTTATTATTTTTTCTGTATCTCTCGCCCCTTCTCTCTCTCCTTCTCCTTCTCTCTCTCCTTCTCCTGTTCTTCTCTCTCTCCTTCTCTCTCCCCTTCTCTTGTCATCTCTCTCCTTCTCCTGTCCTTCTCTCACCTCTCTCTCCTCCTCCTCTCCTCCTCTCTCTCCTTCTCCTGTCCTCTCTCCCCTTCTCTCTCTCCTTCTCCTGTCCTTCTCCTGTCCTTCTCTCTCCCTCCTTCTCCTGTCCTCTCTCCTCCTCTCTCCCCTTCTCCTGTCTTCTCTCCTACTCCTGTCCTCTCTCCTTCTCCTGTCCTCTCTCCTTCTGTCCTTCTCTCTCCTCTTCTCCTGTCCTCTCTCCTTCTCCTGTCCTCTCTCCTTCGCTCTCCCCTTCCCCTGTCCTTCTCTCTCCTCTCTCCTTCTCTCTCTCCTTCTCCTGTCCTCTCTCTCCTTCTCCTGTCCTTCTCTCTCCCCTTCTCTCTCTCCTCTCTCCTTCTCCTCTCATTCTCCTGTCCTCTCGCCTTCTCTCTCTCCTTTCCTCTCTCCTTCTCCTGTTCTTCACTCTCCCCTCTCTCATTCTCTCTCCCCTTCTCCTTTCCTCTCTCCTTTTCTCTCTCCTCTCTCTCCTTCTCCTATCCTCTCCTTCTCTCTCCTCTCTCCTTCTCCTCTCCTTCTCCCTCCCCTTCTCCTGTCCTCTCTCCTTCTCCTCTCCTTCTCTCTCTCCTTCTCCTGTCCTCTCTCCTTCTCTCTCCCCTTCTCTCTCTCCTTCTCCTGTCCTTCTATCTCCTCTCTCTCCTTCTCCCCTTCTCCTGTCCTCTCTCCTTCTCTCTCCCCTTCTCCTGTCCTTCTCTCTCCTTCTCCTCTCATTCTCCTGTCCTCTCGCATTCTCCCTCTCCTTTCCTGTCCTCTCTACTTCTCTCTCTCCTTCTCCTGTCCTTCTTTCCTTCTCTCCTCTCTCCCCTTCTCCTGTCCTCTCCTTCTCCTGTCCTTCTCTCTCCTCTCTCTCCCCTTCTCCTGTCCTCTCTCATTTTCTCTCTCCCCTTCTCCTGTCCTTCTCTCTCCTCCTCTGTCCTCTCTCCTTCTCCGGTCCTTCTTTCTCATTCTCTCTCTCCTTCTCCTGTCCTCTCTCCTTCTCCTGTCCTTCTCTCTCCCCTTCTCCTGTCCTCTCTCCTCTCTCTCCTTCTCCTGTCCTCTCCCCTTCTCTTTCCCCTTTTCTCTCTCCTTTTCCTGTCCTTCTCTCCCCTTCTCCTGTCCTCTCTCCTTCTCTCTCTTCTTCTCCTGTCCTTCTCTCTCCTCTCCCCTTCTCCTGTCCTCTCTCCTCTCTCTCCCCCATTCTCCTGTCCTCTCTCCTTCTCTCTCTCCTTCTCCTGTCCTCTCTCCTTCTCTCTCCTTCTCCTGTTCTTCTCTCTCCTTCTCCTCTCCTTTCCTGTCCTCTCCTTCTCCTGTCCTTCTCTCTCCTTCTCCTGTCCTCTCTCCTTCTCTCTCCCCTTCTCCTGTCCTCTCTCCTTCTCCTGTCTTCTCTCTCTCCTTCTCCTGTCTTCTCTCTCTCCTTCTCCTGT
Source organism: Coregonus lavaretus (assembly GCF_964263955.1). Lineage (NCBI taxonomy): Eukaryota > Metazoa > Chordata > Actinopteri > Salmoniformes > Salmonidae > Coregonus > Coregonus lavaretus. The sequence goes on along the minus strand of NC_140019.1, from coordinate 34,138,698 downwards.
CCTCTCTCCTTCTCTCTCTCCTTCTCTCTCCCCTTCTCCTGTCCTTCTCTCTCCCCTTCTCCTGTCCTTCTCTCTCTCCTTCTCTCTCCCCTTCTCCTGTCCTTCTCTCTCCCCTTCTCCTGTCCTTCTCTCTCTCCTTCTCTTTCCCCTTCTCCTGTCCTCTCTCTCCTTCTCTTTCCCCTTCTCTCTCCCCTTCTCTCTCTCCTTCTCCTCCCCAGATGGAGAGCACTATAAAGCAGTCGGAGAACGACCTGAATAAGCTGCTGGAGACGACGCGGAGGCTTCATGATGAGTACAAACCCCTGAAGGAACATGTAGACGCCCTGAGGATGACCCTGGGCCTGCACAGACTGCCCAACCTCAACGAAGAGGAGGAGAAACTCTCTCTGGAGTCAGTACACACATATTATACACACACACACACGGTCACACAGGCACTCACACACACACATCAACTTGTTCTCTGTGCTATCCTCTATCTCTGTTGCCATAGTTACTTTGAGAAGCAGAAGGCTGAGTGGCAGAAGGAGCCTCATGAGCCCACCATCCCAGAATCCCTTGCAGCAGCGGCTGCCGCGGCCCAACAGCTCCAGGTCTCCCGGAAGCAAGATGCCCGCCAGACCGCCACCTTCAGGCAACAGCCCCCTCCCATGAAGGTACACAGTACACACCCTCCTATGAAGGTACACACATACACACACATACACACTCCTCTCCCCTGTCTTTGTACCAACACAATAATGACACTGTACTGACGTATGTGTATCTACATAGTAATGACACACTATAACATCTTTGTTCTCGCTGTCACCTCGGTTCTCTCCCCAGGCCTGTCTGTCATGCCACCAGCAGATCCATCGTAACGCTCCTATCTGTCCACTGTGTAAGGCCAAGAGTCGCTCCCGCAACCCCAAGAAACCCAAGAGGAAGCCTGACGAGTAGATACACAGATACAGACGCACTCTCCTACTACCACCTCATATTGCTACATTTCACCACTGGAATTCAGTAACACATGTTTTCATAACCTTTCCCCATGCCATGGAACCTACGTTTAGTGTAATCGTCATTATCCTAAGTGTTTTCTATGTAACAGTGCTTGAGTGTTGTAATGTAATTGTTAACCTTAACGTTTGATAGACCCTAACCATGTTAAATACAAACCATTATACTGTAACTGTACCCATGTTGTGATTGGTTCTGGCAGTAGAAATGTCAAACGGACTGCATTTACTTGTTACTCTGTATTTAACATGAACACTTTCCATGGCTGAACTATAATGACTGTGTTGTAACTGTTTGTGATGATATGAAAGTGGGTTCATCGTTGGAGTGTATAACCCAGGAAGTTGTTCTAATGTTTACTTAAGGCATAAGGGGCTGTCAAGGACTGAGAAAACCATGATGCTTATTTGCTTTTAACAGTGTTGTATGTGAAACTTTAATACAAGAATACAAAAATAAATGTATTTTGTACTGCAGTTGGAATTGCCTTTTCTTCTAGACTTTAAGATGAAACTCATTATAATACAGATGATCAATGACACTCACAGGCTGGGTCACACATAGGTCTCTGACCAGAAGTAGTGCACTACATAGGGAATATTTCAGATATGTCCGCACGGTGATAGCGCCAGTACGAAGGTACATTACATTTACATTTAAGTCATTTAGCAGACGCTCTTATCCAGAGCGACTTACATGAGCAATTAGGGTTAAGTGCCTTGCTCAAGGGCACATCGGCAGATTTTTCACCTTGTCGGCTCGGGGATTAGAACCAGCGACCTTTCGATTACTGGCACAACGCTCTTAACCACTAAGCTACCTGCCGTACCTTTAGCTCAGTTCTTGTACTGTCGTCAAGAAGTCGTCAAGTTAACATTCTGGGCCTTCAAGATAACCCTTCATTGACATTCTGTTGGCAGGGTACATCCAGATTCCTGTTCTGTCTCCAAGGTAACCCCAGGTTGCTATGTCTCCCTCTGGCCTGCAGTTGTTCCCAGATCCAGCTGGGGTTGTCAGAGGGCTTGGGGAGGCTCCTCAGCAGCTCACCCAAAACACATACTGGGAGAATCTCATTTACATACTCCTGGTGTCCGCTTTCCCTGCCTCTTCAAAACCCATTGGATGAGAAAGCTAGAGGTCCCTCCCCTCTGAACTTCTCCTCCAATGGGTTTAGAGGAGGCGGCGAGAGGAGTATGCAATTGAGATTCTCCCACTGCGTCCTACAACACATGAGAACACCGATTAATTTACCTAAATATGAAACATTCTGTTCTTATTTATTGGGGACTGTTTGCAGTTCAGAGGGCCGTTTAAGTGTACAGGAACATAAGGACAGAAACTGATTATACTAACATAGCAGTCAACAGGTACAGGAGCTAAACAGAAAAGAACACAGATACTGTGAGCAGTCTGTAAAGTACCATGTGTCGTACCCTGTAGAGGTGTGTTGTGTTGTACCCTGTTGTAGAGGTGTGTTGTGTTGTACCCTGTTGTAGAGGTGTGTAGTACCCTGTTGCAGAGGTGTGTTGTGTTGTACCCTGTTGTAGAGGTGTGTTGTACCCTGTTGTAGAGGTGTGTAGTACCCTGTTGTAGAGGTGTGTAGTACCCTGTTGTAGAGGTGTGTTGTACCCTGTTGTAGAGGTGTGTTGTACCCTGTTGTAGAGGTGTGTAGTACCCTGTTGTAGAGGTGTGTAGTACCCTGTTGTAGAGGTGTGTAGTACCCTGTTGTAGAGGTGTGTAGTACCCTGTTGTAGAGGTGTGTAGTACCCTGTTGTAGAGGTGTGTGTGTAGTACCCTGTTGCAGAGGTGTGTGTGTAGTACCCTGTTGTAGAGGTGTGTGTGTAGTACCCTGTTGTAGAGGTGTGTAGTACCCCGTTGTAGAGGTGTGTAGTACCCTGTTGTAGAGGTGTGTGTGTAGTACCCTGTTGCAGAGGTGTGTGTGTAGTACCCTGTTGCAGAGGTGTGTGTGTAGTACCCTGTTGCAGAGGTGTGTGTGTAGTACCCTGTTGTAGAGGTGTGTGTGTAGTACCCTGTTGCAGAGGTGTGGGTGTGTAGTACCCTGTTGCAGAGGTGTGTGTGTAGTACCCTGTTGCAGAGTTGTGTGTGTAGTACCCTGTGGTAGAGGTGTGTGTAGTACCCTGTTGCAGAGGTGTGTGTGTAGTACCCTGTTGTAGAGGTGTGTGTGTAGTACCCTGTTGCAGAGGTGTGTGTGTAGTACCCTGTTGTAGAGGTGTGTGTGTAGTACCCTGTTGTAGAGGTGTGTAGTACCCTGTTGCAGAGGTGTGTGTGTAGTCTATCCTCCAGTGTGTTAGCGTCTAGTTGAGTCGTCTTCCTCCTGATGAAGGTGTTCAGGGACAAGGCTGCCTGCTGCTGCACACACACTCCACACACTGATGGGTCATGTAGCTGTGTCCACAGTTTTTACACACACAGAGACAGAGTGTGTGTCAGTAAATTACACAGCCAGTAGAGCCATGCAGCTCAAAAGATATAGACAGAAATATTATTTTACCAATCTCATCTCCTCTGTGAATGTCTGGAGCTTCAGGGCAGAGATGAGCTGTAGGGGGACCGGCTGGGTACCAGTCTGGAGCTTCAGGACAGAGATGAGCTGTAGGGGGACCGGCTGGGTCCCAGTCTGGGGCTTCAGGACAGAGATGAGCTGTAGGGGGACTGGCTGGGTCCCAGTCTGGGGCTTCAGGACAGAGATGAGCTGTAGGGGGACCGGCTGGGTCCCAGTCTGGGGCTTCAGGGCAGAGATGAGCTGTAGGGGGACCGGCTGGGTACCAGTCTGGGGCTTCAGGACAGAGATGAGCTGTAGGGGGACCGGCTGGGTCCCAGTCTGGGGCTTCAGGACAGAGATGAGCTGTAGGGGGACTGGCTGGGTCCCAGTCTGGGGCTTCAGGACAGAGATGAGCTGTAGGGGGACCGGCTGGGTCCCAGTCTGGGGCTTCAGGACAGAGATGAGCTGTAGGGGGACCGGCTGGGTACCAGTCTGGGGCTTCAGGACAGAGATGAGCTGTAGGGGGACCGGCTGGGTCCCAGTCTGGAGCTTCAGGATAGAGATGAGCTGTAGGGGGACTGGCTGGGTCCCAGTCTGGACAGCATGATTGGTCCTGATCCTCGCTCTTGCAGGGTCCACAGACTCTCACGGTCTCTGATGCTTCCCTCTGCATCTCTTTCTCCTGTCTCTCCCTCTGTCCTTTAGGGTTGAGGGGCTTCACTCTCCTCTCTTGGTTGTTTTCTGTGTACTTGTATGATCATCCTCCTACAGGTCTCACTCCGCACCCCTGCCTCCTCCTCCCTCTGCGGGCTGCTCTCTCCCCCTCTTCCCCCCTCTCTCCTTCAGTTTCTGGGTTCAGTTGATTGTTGACCAGTGTTATCCAGCAGTAGATCTCCAGTGCCACATTCTCCTACATACCTAGAGAGAGAAAAAAAAGGCCCTTTTCACGCTGCGGGAAACACCACTTCCAGTCTAAGGAACACAACTTCCGCCAACATGGCGCCGCATTTGTTTACAAGGTCACTAATATAACTAATTTTAGTTTTATTTATTTATTATGGCAACGGTCTATGGGTGCACCGGCTCAATAGACTAAACGTACCCTTATATGAGGAATAACGTATTGCGATACAGTCCTGAAAATAGTGTTTTGAAACGGGCCTCAAATCGCTAAGTCCCCCTGCCAGGAAAAATACCAATACAAATAATAACTGACAAAAAAATTATCTGTACCATGTCAGACCTGCTGAAATGGCAAAAACTGTACACAGTATGAACATAAGAGATTCAATTGTAGCGGTTCTTCAAGTCTTAAACACATGGACAGCCCACTACAAGAGCACATTACGACCCACCTAGAGAACAAAACAATGATGCCAGAGAATCATTGCAGAGGATAAATTATATTTGAAGCAAGACGATGGCCACGCATTTTCAAATCAGACACTTACACATATCAAAAACAAACATTTTCCATAAACAGGCAAAAAAAAAAAAAAAACAAGGCAGTAAGAAAGGATAAGTAAACACCAAAGTCAATGGCTGGTCTTCCAGAAGAGTGCCAGTCAGTCATTAATGGAACCTGACTTAAGTCTTCTTCACCTCCTCCGTCTCCACCAGTTGGTACCGCTCCCCTTTTGTGGTCCCCACCTGGTTGCTGTGGTAACGCACCCGTTTCTTGGGGGCATCTTTAGGTGCAACAGGTGTGTTTTCTCATTCTCCTCCCTGTCCACTAGCATGTACTTCTCCAGGATGCTCTCTTTCATCTTCTGCTCTGCCTGAGGGGAAACCATCTTCCCATAGTTAACGTTGAGAGGTGTGGGGCTGAGCTGGATGTCTCCTTCGATGATGAGGCGGACGGCTTCCTCCATGTCACCTTTAGCAATGGACAAGGCACTCCTGGCCTCTGATAGTCTGCACTTGGGGAACATCTCCAGAAGGAGCGGCTGCTGGGCCTCCCACTCAGAGAATGGCACCTTGGCGGTGGCCCCCTCAGTCTGTGTAGTAAGGCAGTGCATCTCTCTCACATGAGACCCAGTGGAGGTAGCGCTGACTGTCAGTGGGACCTCCATTCTAGTCTTAGGCACACTATTTTCTGAACTCCGGGCTGCGGCTAGTTTTGAAGCTAGGCTGAACATCATATCACAAACGTTAACACTGTCGATTTCAGCAAAGCCAGGAATGTAGGCCTCCAGAATTTCTACAAAGACCTCCACGTAAAAGTTATCCTCCACGCTCTCCTGAGAACCCAGAACCTCCAGGACTCCAGTGATGTAGGAGAGCAACACATCATCCAGGGAACTCAGGTCTGCTTTGGGAATGCATGTCTGAATGAACTCCTGCAGGGTATCGTGGATTATCTTGTGAAGGTCCATAATGGGCTCAAAACCTGTTAACAAAAACAATACAAAATTCAGATTGATTCAAATGTGACGACGGAAATAAATGGGACTACGAATTATGCCCCCTTTAACCAAACTGTGCGCTATCACGAATTGATGATAGCTAGCTAGAAGTTAACCAAATTAATCGTACCGGCGACCGCTGACTGTGAAGCAGGCAAGAATGGCTAACGTAACTTAAGGTTTTCAAAGGTTGAACAAACCGAACTAATATCAATGATATATTATTTTCAGGATTTTCTGACCAATTGACGGACAACAATCACGTAATCAGAAGAGATGACGAAAGTCGGATTGACGTTAACTATCTAGCTAAACTGGCTAGCTACAGTAGCTGTACTGCTGCAGAACATCAAGCTAGCTAGCCTAAACGAATAACGTTGTAGTAAATTGCAACAGAAACTACGACGTACAAATACAAATCTAAACTTATACGTGCAATAAATAAAATGTTGGCCCAATTGTGTATCCACAAACTGTGTGATTAATTAGCCAGCTATGAGATTAGAAAGACTGCTAGTAAATTAAATGTTGACACACGCATAACTACAATAGAATAACCATTTTCTTCTGGCGAGTTTAGCGCTGTTAACAATGATTCCTTACCGCCACCTAGCGTACTGGAGTGGGATTAGATCATGAAGAGGGTCCCAAAAAAAAAAAGTGTTAAGTAAAAAATAGATAAGTAAAAAATAATTAAAGAGCAGCAGTAAAATAAAATAACAATAGGGAGGCTATATACAGGGGGTACCGGTACAGAGTCAATGTGAAGGGGCACCAGTTAGTCGAGGTAATTGAGGTAATATGCAAATGTGGGTAGAGTTAAAGTTACTATGCATAGATAATAAACAGAGTAGCAGCAGCGTAAAAGAGGGGGTGGAGGGGCAGTGCAAATAGTCCGGGTAGCCATGATTAGCTGTTCAGGAGTCTTATGGCTTGGGGGTAAAAGCTGTTAAGAAGCCTTTTGGACCTAGACATGGCGCTCCAGTACCGCTTGCTGTGTGATAGCAGAGCGAACAGTCTATGACTAGGGTGGCTGGAGTTTTGACAATTTTTAGGGCCTTCCTCTGACACCGCCTGGTATAGAGGTCCTGGATGGCAGGAAGCTTGGCCCCAGTGATGTACTGAGCCGTACGCACTACCCTCTGTAGTGCCTTGCGGTCGGAGGTCGAGCAGTTGCCATACCATTATATTATACCATGCAGTGAGACAACCAGTCAGGATGCTCTCGATGGTGCAGCTGTATAACTTTTTGAGGATCTGAGGACCCATGCCAAATATTTTTAGTCTCCTGAGGGGGAATAGGCTTTGTCGTGCCCTCTTCACGACTGTTTTGGTGTGTTTGGACCATGATAGTTTGTTGGCGATGTGGACACCAAGGAACTCGAAGCTCTCAACCTGTTCCACTACAGCCCTGTCGATGAGAATGGGGGCGTGCTCAGTCCTCTTTTTTTTCCTGTAGTCCACAATAATCTCCTTTGTCTTGATCACATTGAGGGAGAGGTTGTTATCCTGGCACCACACGGCCAGGCCTCTGACCTCCTTCCTATAGGCTGTCTCATCGTTGTCGGTGATCAGGCCTACCACTGTTGTGTCGTCGGCAAACTTAATGATGGTGTTGGAGTCGTGCCTGACCATGCAGTCATGGGTGAACAGGGAGTACAGGAGGGGACTGAGCACGCTCCCCTGAAGGGCCCCCGTGTTGAGGATATGCGTGGCAGATGTGTTGTTACCTACCCTTACAACCTGGGGGCGCCCCGTCAGGAAGTCCAGGATCCAGTTGCAGAGGGAGGTGTTTAGTCCCAGGGTCCTTAGCTTAGTGATGAGCTTTGAGGGCACTATACTGTTGAACGCTGAGCTGTAGTCAATGAATAGCATTCTCATGTAGGTGTTCCTCTGATCCAGATGGGAAAGGGCAGTGTGGAGTGCAATAGAGATTGCATCATCTGTGGATCTGTTGGGGTGGTATGCAAATTGGAGTGGGTCTAGGGTTTCTGGGATAATGGTGTTGATGTGAGCCATGACCAGCCTTTCAAAGCACTTCATGGCTACAGACGTGAGTGCTACGGGTCGGTAGTCATTTAGGCAGGATATCTTAGTGTTCTTGGTCACAGGGACTATGGCGGTCTGCTTGAAACATGTTGGTATTACAGACTCAGTCAGGGACATGTTGAAAATGTCAGTGAAGACACTTGCCAGTTGGTCAGCGCATGCTCGGAGTACACGTCCTGGTAATCCGTCTGGCCCTGCGGCCTTGTGAATGTTGACCTGCTTAAAAGTCTTACTCACATCGGCTACGGAGAGCGTGATCACATAGTCATCCGGAACAGCTGATGCGCTCATGCATGCTTCAGTGTTGCTTGCCTCGAAGCAAGCATAGAAGTGATTTAGCTTGTCTGGTAGGCTCGTGTCACTGGGCAGCTCGCGGCTGTGCTTCCCTTTGTAGTCTGTAGTAGTTTGCAAGCACTGCCACATCCGATGAGCGTCGGAGCCGGTGTAGTACGATTCAATCTTAGTCCTGTATTGACTCTTTGCCTGTTTGATGGTTCGTCGGAGGGCATAGCGGTATTTCTTATAAGCGTCCGGGTTAGAGTTCTGCTCCTTGAAAGCAGCAGCTATACCCTTTAGCTCAGTGCGGATGTTGCCTGTAATCCAAGGCTTCTGGTTGGGGTATGTACGTACGTACGGTCGCTGTGGGGACGACGTCATCGATGCACTTATTGATGAAGCCAGTGACTGATGTGGTGTACTCCTCAATGCCATCGGAAGAATCCCAGAACATATTCCAGTATGTGCTAGCAAAACAGTCCTGTAGCTTAGCATCTGCGTCATCTGACCACTTCCTTATTAACCAAGTCACTGGTGCTTCCTGCTTTAGTTTTTGCTTATATTGAATTATGGTCAGATTTGCCAAATGAAGGGCGAGGGAGAGCTTTGTACGCATCTCTGTGTGTGGCGTAAAGGTGGTCTAGAGTTTTTTTTCCTCTGGTTGCACATTTAACATGCTGGTAGAAATGAGGTAGAACGGATTTAAGTTTCCCTGCCACTAGGAGTGCTGCCTCTAGATGAGCGTTTTCCTGTTTGCATATGGCCTTATACAGCTCATTGAGTGCAATCTTAGTGCCAGCATTGAGTGCAATCCAATCAATTGTATTTACCACAGGTGGACTCCAATCAAGATGTAGAAACATCTCAAGAATGATCAATAGAACCAGGGTGCACCTGAGCTCAATTTCTTGTCCCGTTCGGAAAGTATTCAGACGCCTTCACCTTTTCCACATTTTGTTACGTTACAGCCTTATTCTAAAATGGATCAAATAAATAAAAATCCTCAATCTACACACAATACCCCATAATGACAATGCTCAGGTGCACCCTGTTTTCATTGATCATCCTTGAGATGTTTCTACGTCTTGATTGGAGTCCACCTGTGGTAAATTCAATTGATTGGACATGATTTGGAAAGGCACACACCAGTCTATATAAGGTCCCACAGTTGACAGTGCATGTCAGAGAAAAAAACAAGCCATGAGGTCAAAGGAACTGTCTGTAGAGCTCCGAGACAGGATTGTGTCGAGGCACAGATCTGGGGAAGGGTACCAAATAATTTTTAATGAATTAGCAAAAATGTTTTTGCTTTGTCATTATGGGGTATTGTGTGTAGATTGATGGGGGGGGAAAAAACAATTTAATCCATTTTAAAATAAGGCTGTAACGTAACAAAATGTGGAAAAAGTCAAGAGGTCTGAATACCTTCCGAATGCACTGTATTAGGTTTGATAGACCCTAACCATGTTTAATGCAATAATAAAACAAAAAAACATTAACATTTAAATACTGTAACTGTACTCATGTTGCTATAGCTAAGGAACGCTCAACTCTGTTCGCTTATATTGAGGCGGAGTTCAGTTTTGATAACTGGTCGCGCGATTTGCTAGCAACAACATTGAATCACCATCAGTCGATACTAGTTTAAAAAAAAAAAAGTATATTCTGAAAATGCCTACTTGTACCTATGTTTGTCCTGTACAACCGCAGTCCTTCCGCAGGGTGCCAAAATTCATACTTTAAATAAAAACTTTTAGCGAATACAGCCATCGATTTTTCCTAATTTATGTTGCTTGTAAACTCGCTGTTTATTATCTATGCATAGTCACTTTACCCCTACCTACATCTACAAATTACCTCAACTAACCTGTAACCCTGCACATTGACTCAGTACCGGTACCCTCTGTATATAGCCTCTGTATTGTTTTATTTTATTGTATAACTTTTTGTATAACTTTTTTTTTTACTTTAGTTTATTTAGTAAATATTTTCTTAACTCTATTTCTTGAACTGCATTGTTGGTTAAGGGCTTGTAAGTAAGCATTTCACAGTAAGGTCTACACTTGTTGTACTCCCGAGTGGCGCAGTGGTCTAAGGCACTGCATCGCAGTGCTAGCTGTGCCACTAGAGATCCTGGTTCGAATCCAGGCTCTGTCGTAGCCGGCCGCGACCGGGAGACCCATGGGGCGGCGCACAATTGGCCCAGCGTCGTCCAGGGTAGGGGAGGGAATGGCCGGCAGGGATGTAGCTCAGTTGGTAGTGCATGGCGTTTGCAATGCCAGGGTTGTGGGTTTGATTCCCATTAACTGTAAGTCGCTCTGGATAAGAGCGTCTGCTAAATGACTAAAATGTAAATGTATTCGGCGCATGTGACAAATACAATTTCATTTGATTTGTACTACGTGCTACGTAAGCTGAGATGCAATTGGCAAATGCGCATTCGAGCTGAGTTGAGCAACACAAAGATGGAAAAAGTTGGTTGTATTTGATAAAAGGTTTTCTTAAAAGTATGAATTTCTGCACCCTGAGGAAGGACCACAGTTGTACAGGGCCAACAGAGGTACAGGTAAGCGTTTTCAGAACTTAAATATTTACAAGTATCGACTGATGGTGATCAATGTTGTTGCAAGCAAATCACGCGACCAGTTATCAAAACTCAAATCTGCTTCGATATAACCGAAAGGAGTTGAGCGTTCTTCAGCCAATGTTGCTATTGGTTCTGGCAGTAGAAATGTAAAACGGACTGAATTTACTTGTTACTCTGTATTTAACATGAACACTTTCCATGGCTGAACTATAATGACTGTGTTGTAACTGTTTGTGATGATATGAAAGTGGGTTCATCGTTGGAGTGTATAACCCAGGAAGTTGTTCTAATGTTTACTTAAGGCATAAGGGACGGTCAAGGACTGAGAAAACCATGATGCTTATTTGCTTTTAACAGTGTTGTATGTGAAACTTTAATACAATAATAAATAAAACATGTATTTTGTACTGCAGTTGGAATTGTATTTTCTTTTACACTTTAAGAGGAATCTCCTCACAATACAGATGATCAGTGGCACTCGCTGAAAGTCACAGGCTGCAATCCACACTTCCACATAGGGCTGGCTCGACGCAAAAGTAGTCCACTACATAGGGAAAAGGGTGCCATTTCTGATATGCTCAGTCACATGGCCAGCATGAGGGTACCTTTAGCTCAGTTCTTGTACTGTCGTCAGGGTAAGCCCAGATTGACATTCTCTTGTCTGGGTACATCCAGATTCCTGTTCTGTCACCAAGGAAACCCCAGGTTTCTGTGTGCGTTTCCCCCTGGCCTGCAGTTGCTCCCAGATCCTGCTGGGGGCGTCAGAGGGCTTGGGGAGACCCCTTACCAACTCTCCCCACAGACACACAGCGTCCTACAACACATGAGAACACAGGTTACGTCACCCACTACACACCATCTTTTTTTTCAGGGACTGTTGGTAGTTTAGACAGCCATTTTGGGACAGAAACTGAAAATAATAACATAGCAAAGCAGGGAATGCATTGACAAGACAGAAGTAGGAAGAAACACTGCATGTGAAGAGCCTGTACTCCATGTGCAGTCTGTCTTCCTGTGTTGTACCCTGTTGTAGAGCTGTGTGTCTGTTGTACCCTGTTGCAGAGGTGTGTGTGTAGTACCCTGTTGCAGAGGTGTGTGTGTTGTACCCTGTTGCAGAGGTGTGTGTGTTGTACCCTGTTGCAGAGGTGTGTGTGTAGTACCCTGTTGTAGAGGTGTGTGTGTAGTACCCTGTTGCAGAGGTGTGTGTAGTATCCTGTTGCAGAGGTGTGTGTGTGTAGTACCCTGTTGTAGAGGTGTGTGTGTAGTACCCTGTTGTAGAGGTGTGTGTGTACTACCCTGTTGTAGAGGTGTGTGTGTAGTACCCTGTTGTAGAGGTGTGTGTGTACTACCCTGTTGCAGAGGTGTGTGTGTAGTACCCTGTTGCAGAGGTGTGTGTGTAGTACCCTGTTGCAGAGGTGTGTGTGTAGTACCCTGTTGCAGAGGTATGTGTGTAGTACCCTGTTGCAAAGGTGTGTGTGTAGTACCCTGTTGTAGAGGTGTGAGTTATACCCTGTTGCAGAGGTGTGTGTGTGTGTAGTACCCTGTTGCAGAGGTGTGTGTGTAGTACCCTGTTGCAGAGGTGTGTGTGTGTGTGTAGTACCCTGTTGTAGAGGTGTGTGTGTAGTACCCTGTTGTAGAGGTGTGTGTGTAGTACCCTGTTGTAGAGGTGTGTAGTACGCTGTTGTAGAGGTGTGTGTGTAGTACCCTGTTGCAGAGGTGTGTGTGTAGTACCCTGTTGTAGAGGTGTGTGTGTAGTACCCTGTTGTAGAGGTGTGTGTGTAGTACCCTGTTGTAGAGGTGTGTGTGTAGTACCCTGTTGCAAAGGTGTGTGTGTAGTACCCTGTTGTAGAGGTGTGTGTGTAGTCTATCCTCCAGTGTGTTAGCGTCTAGTTGAGTCGTCTTCCTCCTGATGAAGGTGTTCAGGGACAAGGCTGCCTGCTGCTGCACACACACTCCACACACTGATGGGTCATGCAGCTCTGTGTCCATGGCCTGTTCTCACACACACACACGATAACGTGTGTCAGTAATTGCTGCAGCCAGAGTTAGCCTCACCCCCATAGAGAGAGATACAATGAGGCTAAGACAGAGTAGACCCACCAGAACAGATACACAGTTCCTAGACAAAGTGTCTGTCTCACCCGTCTCATCTCCTCTGTGAAAGACTTCATCTTCAGGGCAGAAATGAGCTGTAAAGGGACATGCTCGGGTTGAAGCTGGGGCTGGGCTGCAGGCCGGGGCTCTCCTGCAAGGTCCTCACACCCCCTCTTTTCCTTCTGCCTCTCTCTCCTCTCACTCGCTGCTGTAGTTTCTGTGTTCTGTTTTCTGTGTACTTGTATGATCATCCTCCTACAGGTCTCACTCTGCAACTCCTGCCTCCTCCTCCCTCTGGGGACTGCTCTCTCCCCCTCTTCCCCCCTCTCCTCCTGGCTCTTTCTCCTCCCCCTCTCTCCTTCTGTTTCTGGGTTCAGTTGATTGTTGACCTGTGTTATCATTCTCCTGCAGTAGATCTCCAGTGCCTCGTTCTCCTCCATACCTAGGGCCAAGAAAGGGCCCTTTTCACGCCGCCGGAAATGCCACTTCCAATTCTAGGGAACACAACTCCCGCTAACATGGTGCCGCATTTGTTTACGAGGTTGCTAACGTAACTTCAATTTTCAAAGGTTGAACAAACCGACCTAATATCAAAAACGGTGGCCACTATGTGATATTATTTTCAGGATTTTCTGATCAACTGACGGACAACTTAATCACGCAACGAGAGGAGTTGACGAAAGTCGGATTGATGCTAGCTAAACTAGCTAGCTCTACTGCTGCGGACCATCTAACGTTTAGCCTCAACGAATATAGTAAAGTAAATACAACTACAACGTACAAGTTCAAATCTAACCTTGTACGTGAAATAAATAAAATGTTGACCCAATTGTGTATCCCCAAACTTTGTGATGAATTAGCTTGCTATTATATTAAAAATACTTTAGCTAGCTACACACCCAAAACTACAACAGAGCAACCATTTTCTTCTTGCGAGCGCAGTGCCGCTAACAATGATTATTTACTACCATCTAGCGTACTGGAGTGGGATAGATGAAGAGGGTCCAAAAAAGAAAAAGTTTCAATTTAGAAATACTTTTGGCTAACCTCAGTTGTTATCTGCCTGCTTATATTATTTTATATCACAAAATTGTATGTGAATCATAATGCTTTATGATATTATATTATAGTATATTTTATTGCCTGCATTCATTTTATTGAAGAAACGTATAATATAGGCAGGCATAACTAAACTACAAAAGCAGGCCTACTTTGAGAAATTGGCTACATTTTCAGTTCAGTTATAAGGACAAAGTAATCTAATCTATAAGCAAACAATGGTTACATCAAATAATTTCCCTTCCCTGTGTTTTTGAGAGGCGGAAACAGACTTCACTTCCCAAAATGACTGGTTTGTGTAAAGCTAGTGGCATCTTGGAAAAGAATACAAGATGCACGCCATACTTCTACAAATGCAGAGGTCTTCTTGATCATGGTTCTGGGGGTAGAGTAGGGCAGGGCTGTGTGAACAGCTGATAGTCTACAACAGCCTCTCTGACAGTCAGACAGCTGCACACAGGCTATAAGATGGTTGCCAGTCACAGTGTAAACTAAAGACATGGTGGTGATGACAGGCCTGTTACATGTAAACACAATACAGCACAAAGCATTTATCTTATAGTATTTCACTACACACTTACACTCTTTAAAAAGATCTGAGAAACCTAAAGGGTTAAAGTTACTTTCTGTGAGCATGGCAAGTGAAAATAAAAATAGACTGATGTAAGCCTATCTGGTTTCAGATCACACATCACACATCTGATGGTACAGTAGTCTAGTGGTGTATTTCTACTACTGACATTCAGTTATAGAAGTGCAGCCATATTATCTAATCTTTGCTCAGGACACAGTGAAACCCCAGCGAGTACCAAGGCCCTTGCCCACCAACCAAACTCTCGCCTGAGTGTCAGTGTCACTAGTCTATCACCCATCTAATTATAACCCCCACAGTTCTCCAAGAATGGAAGTTTAGGTAGGTCCATCTGTGTGCCTAAAAATAGCTCCCCAGCCAGCCAGACCACCTCTCTGCTCTGCTGTGTTAAACAGCAACACACATGAACCCCAGCACACACACACAAACACCCCTTAAGCTCTCAGACCCCAGTCCCTGTGTGGATCCAGCATCACATTCCTCCTGGAGCTTCTCCTCTTCTTCCACGTGACCGACGGACCATGGAGTTATTAAAGAGTGCAAAGTGTTTACTACCAACGTCCTGATTAACATTGTTGGAAGAGAGATCACTGGTTGGTGACCCTGTAGGTGAGGTAAGTGGAAAGCATTGTTAACCACCATTTGCTGGGTCTTTGGACCATGGTTTACATTTACATTTACGTCATTTAGCAGACGCTCTTATCCAGAGCGACTTACAAATAGAGCTATAGCAGGAGTTAAATGGGGAATGGGATTCTGTCTGGGTTGGAAGTTCGTAACAGTCCCCAAATCTTTTGCCTTTTGATCAACTTCTCCATTATCGTTTTTTACGCAAATAGAGAAAAAGATTCAGAAACATTTAATTTTCTTAATCCAACTCCACATTATGCCCTCTCTGCCAACTTGTGCAAACCAATATGGTGAAGATGTGTATTTCACTAATTTAACCATTGCATAGTAATGTCTATTTCAAGAAGTGTTCATCCCACTTGGCTTCCAATAACACATTTACAGATATCTGAGAGTAAATTAACTGAATCTGAAAAAAAGGTTCATATATAATACTGTGCATTGGGCTCTATGTAGTGTGTTAGAGAGAGAAGCATGTTACACAAACATTCCCAGCACTTCAGTGGACTATCTATTCCTGTCTCTATCTATTCCCTGTCTCTATCTATTCCCTGTCTCTATCTATTCCCTGTCTCTATCTATTCCCTGTCTCTATCTATTCCCTGTCTCTATCTATTCCCTGTCTCTATCTGTTCCCTGTCTCTATCTATTCCTGTCTCTATCTATTCCCTGTCTCTATCTATTCCCTGTCTCTATCTATTCCCTGTCTCTATCTATTCCCTGTCTCTATCTATTCCTGTCTCTATCTATTCCCTGTCTCTATCTATTCCCTGTCTCTATCTATTCCCTGTCTCTATCTATTCTCTGTCTCTATCTATTCCCTGTCTCTATCTATTCCCTGTCTCTATCTATTCCCTGTCTCTATCTGTTCCCTGTCTCTATCTATTCCTGTCTCTATCTATTCCCTGTCTCTATCTATTCCCTGTCTCTATCTATTCCCTGTCTCTATCTATTCCCTGTCTCTATCTATTCCCTGTCTCTATCTATTCCCTGTCTCTATCTGTTCCCTGTCTCTATCTATTCCTGTCTCTATCTATTCCCTGTCTCTATCTATTCCCTGTCTCTATCTATTCCCTGTCTCTATCTATTCCTGTCTCTATCTATTCCCTGTCTCTATCTATTCCCTGTCTCTATCTATTCCCTGTCTCTATCTATTCTCTGTCTCTATCTATTCCCTGTCTCTATCTATTCCCTGTCTCTATCTATTCCCTGTCTCTATCTATTCCCTGTCTCTATCTATTCCCTGTCTTTATCTATTCCCTGTCTCTATCTATTCCCTGTCTCTATCTATTCCCTGTCTCTATCTATTCCCTGTCTTATCTATTCCCTGTCTATTATCTATTCCCTGTCTCTATCTATTCCCTGTCTCTATCTATTCCCTGTCTTTATCTATTCCCTGTCTCTATCTATTCCCTGTCTCTATCTATTCCCTGTCTCTATCTATTCCCTGTCTTTATCTATTCCCTGTCTATATCTATTCCCTGTCTCTATCTATTCCCTGTCTCTATCTATTCCTGTCTATATCTATTCCCTGTCTCTATCTATTCCCTGTCTCTATCTATTCCCTGTCTCTTATCTATTCCCTGTCTCTATCTATTCACTGTCTCTATCTATTCCTGTCTATAATATTCCTGTCTCTATCTATTCCCTGTCTTTATCTATTCCCTGTCTCTATCTATTCCTGTCTCTATCTATTCCTGTCTCTATCTATTCCTGTCTCTATCTATTCCTGTCTCTATCTATTCCCTGACTCTATCTATTCCCTGTCTCTATCTATTCCTGTCTCTATCTATTCCCTGTCTCTATCTATTCCCTGTCTCTATCTATTCCTGTCTATTATCAATTCCTGTCTCTATCTATTCCTGTCTCTATCTATTCCCTGTCTTTATCTATTCCCCTGTCTCTATCATTTCCTGTCTATTTATCAATTCCCTGTCTATCTATTCCTGT
>NC_140019.1:34053009-34121348 GCF_964263955.1 Coregonus lavaretus | reverse complement strand
GAAACACTGTGTTGCCAACTGAACATCAAAGAGGCGACGATTTGAAATGCCAAACACACGATGCCATGCAGCTTCACAACAACAAGCAAGAGAGGTGGAGACAACTGGTGCTACTGTGCTAGAGAGTGTTCCCAACTGGCACCTTATTCCCTTTATAGTGCACTACTTTCCACCAGGGACCAAAGGGCTCTGGTAAAAAGTAGTGCACTATATAGGTAAAAAGGGTGTCAATTGGGACGCATGGTGGAGGAGAAGGACTGCCGTACGAAGACTCAGTTATAAACAGACTATAAAAAGAGTCAATTGAAAACAGAAAAAAACATTATTCCAAAAGGCTGTAATTTCTCTATAATAGATCAATCCTGTTTTGATGATTCCCAATCTTGTCACTGATATACATATCACAGGAGGTTGATGGCACCTTAATTGGGGAGGACGGGATGGTGGTAATGGCTGGGAGCGGAAATCGCTGGAATGGTATTAAATACATCAAACATATGGTTTCCATGGTTTCCAGGTGGTTTGATACCATTTCCATTAGCCCCGTTCCAGCCATTGCCACCAGACCGTCCTCCCCTCAGCAGCCAATCTTGTGACTAATATACATGTACTCTGTCTCTTTCTGACTGACCAATAGAATGACGTACTGTACAGAGGTTGTGTGGAGGTTATGGGAACGTTAGATGTGCATTGGTTGATTGATTGGGTAATGTTTGGGAGACGTTGCGTTGGCAGACTGAGCGGTGGGGTGGTGGGGGGGGGTATGGCTGGATGGTTGATTGATGATGTTGGTTGAAACGCACCTTAGACGTAGTGTTTTGGAACCGAGGAGTTGCTATGGGGTTGATATAGAAAAACCTGTTTTGTTTGGGGTTGAGGAGGGTGGGGTTCGACCTTAGAGAGAGAGAATGACAGAAACACACTGGTTTCACTCAATGCCTGACTCGACTCAATGGATGGAGAGGTAGTGGTGGTGGGGAGAAATTGGTTCAGCCCCTGGACATGGGGTTGGGATGGCCATTGGGGAGTCTGGAGAAAGCCTTTACTTAGTAATGTATGGAGCCTTTACTCAGTTAAGTAGGCAGTGTTTACTAGGTAGTGTTTGAACTCTTTAGCTGTAGTGCGTGTAGCCTTTACCAGGTAATGTATGAAGCTAACAGGAAGTGAACTGTGCTGGCTTGGATGTCATACTGTTCTTTTCAGCAGGGTTCCAGCAACTAAAGTAGATGCGTTATCAGGCCAGCCAAGTATAGCTTGGCTTGGCTTGGCTTTGCCCTCAGATGTTGGATCTTAATTTGATCCCCCTGTTGCAGGAGAACTTAAAACTTAAATGTAAAACTTTCTGTCATTTACACTTTCAGACTTGATTTTCCCAAAAAATTGATCAACCCCTACAAAAATGTCCATTAATTATAATCCACATAAAATTGCACATTTCCTGTTGCTGCATGATTATTTTCCTGCTGTAGCAAACTGGCTCAAATGAAGATCCTACATGTGTATAGTGTGAATCGGGGTAGTCAGGATACTGGGGTGACATGAGGTATCACTAACTCACCCGTACGAAGCTGGCGGGGAACCACCCCTCCTCCTCATCGATCTGACCCCACCACCAGTCCTTATTGGACGCGTCCAGCACCTTGATGACATCACCGGCCTTAAACGCCAACTCTCGGTCGGCCATGGTCACATGGTCCCATACTGCCTCAGCACTGACGATAGATCCTCCGCTTATCAACTGGAGAGAAGGAACAAGGGAAGGGAGGGAGGGAGAGAGAGAGAGGGGGGGAAGTGGGGATAGAGAAATGGAGGGCAGATAGGAAGGAGAGAGGGGGAGAGGTTGAGGAGAGAGAGAGAAAGAAAGAAAGAAAGAAAGAAAGAAAGAAAGAAAGAAAGAAAGAAAGAAAGAAAGAAAGAAAGAAAGAAAGAAAGAAAGAAAGAAAGAAAGAAAGAGAAGAAAGAAAGAAAGAAAGAAAGAAAAGGGGGAGGAGAGAGAGCGAGACAGAGAGAGAGAGAGAGAGAGAGAGAGAGAGAGAGAGAGAGAGAGAGAGAGAGAGAGAGAGAGAGAGAGAGAGAGAAAGGGAGAGCGAGAGAGAGAGAGATAGAGGGAGAGCGAGAGAGAGAGCGAGAGAGAGAGAGGGAGAGCGAGAGAGAGAGAGAGAGAGAGAGAGAGAGAGAGAGAGAGGGGGAGAAGGAGAGAGAGAGCGAGACAGAGAGGGAGAGAGGGAGAGAGAGAGAGGGAGAGAGAGAGTGAGACAGAGAGAGAGAGATTAAGTGATTATTCTCAATTCCACTGACACAAAAATACACACAATATCATCAAGCTACATTTTATTGAACTGCAATGAGACTACATTGAATTAACCTCTGTATTCCAGGCTATTAGGCAATTATCAGAAGCTTACAGCCAAGTGAAACACCATTAGCAACGATGTCATGTCAGCCACCTTAGGGAGGCACTGCTCACCAGCAAAGAGAACATGCCGAGGCATGAATCGCTAAAAATCACTATTGTATAAAAGTGTGGGTATTTAGTCAGTTTAGTCATAATTCCGTGCTCACACCCCCATCTAATCACATGTGAGTGAGTCTCTGTGCTTCAGACCCACACAGAGTAATGCATGTTAATACCAGCACCCAAAGCTAGGGACTAGAGTCATTAGCATCTCATCATCGCTAACACAACAACAACCAAGACACAATACAGTAGGTAGGTAACCCCACAATACAGTAGGTAGGTAACCCCACAATACAGTAGGTAGGTAACCCCACAATACAGTAGATAGGTAACCCCACAATACAGTAGGTAGGTAACCCCACAATACAGTAGGTAGGTAACCCCACAATACAGTAGGTAGGTAACCCCACAATACAGTAGGTACGTAACCCCACAATACAGTAGGTAGGTAACCCCACAATACAGTAGGTAGGTAACCCCACAATACAGTAGGTAGGTAACCCCACAATACAGTAGGTAGGTAACCCCACAATAAAGTAGGTAGGTAACCCCACCATACAGTAGGTAGGTAACCCCACAATACAGTAGGTAGGTAACCCCACAATACAGTAGATAGGTAACCCCACAATACAGTAGGTAGGTAACCCCACAATACAGTAGGTAGGTAACCCCATAATACAGTAGGTAGGTAACCCCACAATACAGTAGGTAGGTAACCCCACCATACAGTAGGTAGGTAACCCCACAATACAGTAGGTAGGTAACCCCACAATACAGTAGATAGGTAACCCCACAATACAGTAGGTAGGTAACCCCACAATACAGTAGGTAGGTAACCCCACAATACAGTAGATAGGTAACCCCACAATACAGTAGATAGGTAACCCCACAATACAGTAGGTACGTAACCCCACAATACAGTAGGTAGGTAACCCCACAATACAGTAGGTAGGTAACCCCACAATACAGTAGGTAGGTAACCCCACAATACAGTAGGTAGGTAACCCCACAATAAAGTAGGTAGGTAACCCCACCATACAGTAGGTAGGTAACCCCACAATACAGTAGGTAGGTAACCCCACCATACAGTAGGTAGGTAACCCCACAATACTGTAGGTAGGTAACCCCACAATACAGTAGGTAGGTAACCCCACAATACAGTAGGTAGGTAACCCCACCATACAGTAGGTAGGTAACCCCACCATACAGTAGGTAGGTAACCCCACAATATAGTAGGTAGGTAACCCCACAATACAGTAGGTAGGTAACCCCACAATACAGTAGGTAGGTAACCCCACAATACAGTAGGTAGGTAACCCCACCATACAGTAGGTAGGTAACCCCACCATACAGTAGGTAGGTAACCCCACCATACAGTAGGTAGGTAACCCCACCATACAGTAGGTAGGTAACCCCACCATACAGTAGGTAGGTAACCCCACCATACAGTAGGTAGGTAACCCCACCATACAGTAGGTAGGTAACCCCACAATACAGTAGGTAGGTAACCCCACCATACAGTAGGTAGGTAACCCCACCATACAGTAGGTAGGTAACCCCACCATACAGTAGGTAGGTAACCCCACCATACAGTAGGTAGGTAACCCCACAATACAGTAGGTAGGTAACCCCACAATACAGTAGGTAGGTAACCCCACCATACAGTAGGTGGGTAACCCCACCATACAGTAGGTAGGTAACCCCACAATACAGTAGGTAGGTAACCCCACAATACAGTAGGTAGGTAACCCCACAATACAGTAGGTAGGTAACCCCACAATACAGTAGGTAGGTAACCCCACCATACAGTAGGTAGGTAACCCCACAATACAGTAGGTAGGTAACCCCACCAGCGTCAGCGCAGGCTCTGTGACTGACTGATTATAAAATGACAGAATAATTACAGCAGCGTTAATGTAATATAAACATCCAAGGACAAACGATTGCTCAGATTCTCTGTCAGACTCTCTCTCTCTCTGTACAAGTGTTACAGTGTGTGTGCTAACTGTTTGTGTGTGTGTGTGCGTGTGTGTGTCAGTGTTACCGTTAGGAAAATGTGGCGCACTGACATTTAACCGGCAGCATTTGAATTTACCGGACATTCTAGAAATTCACCGGACCCATATCAATTGGGTGCATAACCTGATTAGGGCGTCCACCCACCGTGCTCAGAATGACAGAAATCACATTTTGATTATGGTAATGAATCTTAACAGAACATGCAAGAGAGAGGGAGAGAGGGAGAGAGAGAGAGAGAGAGAGAGAGAGAGAGGGGGAGAGAGGGAGAGAGAGAGAGAGGGAGAGAGAGAGTGAGACAGAGAGAGAGAGATTAAGTGATTATTCTCAATTCCACTGACACAAAAATACACACAATATCATCAAGCTACATTTTATTGAACTGCAATGAGACTACATTGAATTAACCTCTGTATTCCAGGCTATTAGGCAATTATCAGAAGCTTACAGCCAAGTGAAACACCATTAGCAACGATGTCATGTCAGCCACCTTAGGGAGGCACTGCTCACCAGCAAAGAGAACATGCCGAGGCATGAATCGCTAAAAATCACTATTGTATAAAAGTGTGGGTATTTAGTCAGTTTAGTCATAATTCTGTGCTCACACCCCCATCTAATCACATGTGAGTGAGTCTCTGTGCTTCAGACCCACACAGAGTAATGCATGTTAATACCAGCACCCAAAGCTAGGGACTAGAGTCATTAGCATCTCATCATCGCTAACACAACAACAACCAAGACACAATACAGTAGGTAGGTAACCCCACAATACAGTAGGTAGGTAACCCCACAATACAGTAGGTAGGTAACCCCACAATACAGTAGGTAGGTAACCCCACAATACAGTAGGTAGGTAACCCCACAATACAGTAGGTAGGTAACCCCACAATACAATAGGTAGGTAACCCCACAATACAGTAGGTAGGTAACCCCACAATACAGTAGGTACGTAACCCCACAATACAGTAGGTAGGTAACCCCACCATACAGTAGGTAGGTAACCCCACCATACAGTAGGTAGGTAACCCCACCATACAGTAGGTAGGTAACCCCACAATACAGTAGGTAGGTAACCCCACAATACAGTAGGCAGGTAACCCCACAATACAGTAGGTAGGTAACCCCACAATACAGTAGGTACGTAACCCCACAATACAGTAGGTAGGTAACCCCACCATACAGTAGGTAGGTAACCCCACAATACAGTAGGTAGGTAACCCCACAATACAGTAGGTAGGTAACCCCACCATACAGTAGGTAGGTAACCCCACCATACAGTAGGTAGGTAACCCCACAATACAGTAGGTAGGTAACCCCACAATACAGTAGATAGGTAACCCCACAATACAGTAGGTAGGTAACCCCACAATACAGTAGGTAGGTAACCCCACAATACAGTAGATAGGTAACCCCACAATACAGTAGGTAGGTAACCCCACCATACAGTAGGTAGGTAACCCCACAATACAGTAGGTAAGTAACCCCACAATACAGTAGATAGGTAACCCCACAATACAATAGGTAGGTAACCCCACAATACAGTAGGTAGGTAACCCCACAATACAGTAGGTAGGTAACCCCACAATACAGTAGGTAGGTAACCCCACAATACAATAGGTAGGTAACCCCACAATACAGTAGATAGGTAACCCCACCATACAGTAGGTAGGTAACCCCACAATACAGTAGGTAGGTAACCCCACAATACAGTAGGTAGGTAACCCCACCAGCGTCAGCGCAGGCTCTGTGACTGACTGATTATAAAATGACAGAATAATTACAGCAGCGTTAATGTAATATAAACATCCAAGGACAAACGATTGCTCAGATTCTCTGTCAGACTCTCTCTCTCTCTGCACAAGTGTTACAGTGTGTGTGCTAACTGTTTGTGTGTGTGTGTGCGTGTGTGTGTCAGTGTTACCGTTAGGAAAATGTGGCGCACTGACATTTGACCGGCAGCATTTGAATTTACCGGACATTCTAGAAATTCACCGGACCCCCATATCAATTGGGTGCATAACCTGATTAGGGCGTCCACCCACCGTGCTCAGAATGACAGAAATCACATTTTGATTATGGTAATGAATCCTAACAGAACATGCAACTCGGGGACGCAACGACTTGCGTCCTTCTTACTGAATTCCGATGCACACTTTGAAGATGTTAGAATAACTGTCCACACGTACTTTTCCTCAGCCAACAAGACGAGTAATGGATCGCAATATCACTAGCCACTGGGCACACACTGGTTGAATCAACATCGTTTCCACGTTGAACCAATGTGGAATAGACGTTTACTTGACATCTGTGCCCAGTGGGTCGCCTATGTCAATCTACTATCCCTCATAGTAGAAAGGTTTACCTATTCTATTGGTCAGCTTGTCATTCTGTGCGAGAAAGAGATAGCCTATTCCAAACAGACTCTGGGACAGTTGTGGGACGATAGATCCCAAATTCATACGACCAGTAGGCCTAGGCTACATCACAAAAACTTGAAAAAGCAATGAGTCTGATGCAACAAATCAGAACGTTTAGCTTAAAATGTTGATTAACTATTATCTCTTCACATTATAAGCGCAGCAATGCGCACACGGCAGTAGGCTACACAAATGTTCGTTCCATAATGCAAATAGCGGGAAAACACCGTTGCCAAAAGTGCACCACACATGCTAGTGGTTTCATGTGA
The DNA here is from genome assembly GCF_964263955.1 of Coregonus lavaretus. NCBI lineage: Eukaryota > Metazoa > Chordata > Actinopteri > Salmoniformes > Salmonidae > Coregonus > Coregonus lavaretus. The sequence goes on along the minus strand of NC_140019.1, from coordinate 34,114,188 downwards.
CAGAGATGAAAATATCCGTTAGAAATTTAGAAAGAGGGGAGATCTAAAGATGCAACAACTAGCATGGGTTGCTAATATGACTAGGATTGAAGTTTGGCTACTGGACAATGAAAGAAAGTTGATTTGAAAACCAATAGAACATGAGAGAAATAGGCTACTGTTTTCAATGGCATTTGGTCTTTATACAATTATTTTGTCTATGCTACTTTGAAGCAAGGTAAAACATGACTCATAATATGAAGTAAAACGTACAGGTTTCAAACACTTAAGTATATGTTTTCAAAATGCATAGTGCCTCTAGCTCATTGTAAAGTGGTGTGTGACGCACTGAAGCCCGCCTACTGTTGCCTATTGACTGGTGACTGGGAAGTGCGCTTCAATCACCAGTTGAGAAATAAAAATAGTAATATATTTTATCGTGGCCATCAAAACAGTTTTTAACACGTGATTGCATTTAGAATTGCTGCACAATGATTGGGCTTATAAAAGCACGTTTGACTCTGGCAGATTTTCCGCTCAAATATAAATATAATACATATAATACAAATATAAGCTCTGTTTCTGTATGGGTTAGATAGGCCACATAACGAGTAATGAAAATACACATGCAGACATTTTATTCCACTAAATTATGCAAATTAACCTATAGACCGATAAGCATGACTGGTCAAATGTATTTCCATCAACTGGTATTTCCATCAATGAATAGGCTAAAAAGCATTATTTTGCAATGGGATTTTTTTCCTTCTCCCGGACAATTAGTCTGCGGCAATTTTATTTATCAGCTTTTGGGTTTTTTTATTGTCCAAAACCCAGCTATTAGCGGCTAACGGAAACCCTGGTGTGTATACGTCCTTCTTATTAAAGGAGCAGAGAAGACAGAGATGACATCGTTAGTCTGTTCTGAGTGGGAGCCACCACACACACACACACACACACACACCTCCGCCACCCACCATTATCCATCACTCTTAGTAATGTCTCCATGTCACCTTGAGACAGGCACAGCCCCCAATACACACACACACACACACACACACACACACACACAGTTCAACAGCAGTTTGCCTCTTAAACTCCGCCTCCAGCCACGTCTCCCCGTGGCCTGCTGGGATAGCTCAGGGAGACGAGCCAATCAGAGAAGAGCAGATAGCGGAGGGATCATGGGTAGTGACAGACAGCTGAGCCTGGAGGGATGGAACCTGGATGGAACCTGGATGGAACCTGGATGGAACCTGGATGGAACCTGGATGGAACCTGGATGGAACCTGGATGGAACCTGGATGGAACCTGGATGGAACCTGGATGGAACTCATGGAACTCCAGTCATCATTGAAACAGATGAAGATGTCTGGCTAGCATGGACGAGGTGACAAAACAAGGACACTCCAGGAACCATCAGAAACCTCCGGTTAAAGGTAACACACTAATAATAAATCAATGGTTGCCTCCCAAACTGCACCCTATATAGGCCAATAGGGCTCTGGTCAAAAGTAGTGCACCATGTAGGGAATAGGGTGCCACTTGGGACACAGGCACTAAAACCTCTCTCTCCTATACCTCTGGAACTATCTGTCTACTGTAGAGAGACAGCCCTCTCTCTATACCTCTGGAACTATCAGTCTACTGTAGAGACAGCCCTCTCTCTATACCTCTGGAACTATCTGTCTACTGTAGAGACAGCCCTCTCTCTATACCTCTGGAACTATCTGTATACTGTAGAGAGACAGCTCTCTCTCTATACCTCTGGAACTATCTGTCTACTGTAGAGACAGCCCTCTCTCCTATACCTCTGGAACTATCTGTCTACTGTAGAGACAGCCCTCTCTCCTATACCTCTGGAACTATCTGTCTACTGTAGAGACAGCTCTCTCTCTATACCTCTGGAACTATCTGTCTACTGTAGAGAGACAGCCCTCTCTCTATACCTCTGGAACTATCCGTCTACTGCAGAGACAGCCCTCTCTCTATACCTCTGGAACTATCTGTCTACTGTAGAGACAGCCCTCTCTCTCTATACCTCTGGAACTATCTGTCTACTGTAGAGAGACAGCCCTCTCTCCTATACCTCTGGAACTATCTGTCTACTGTAGAGACAGCCCTCTCTCTATACCTCTGGAACTATCTGTCTACTGTAGAGACAGCCCTCTCTCTATACTTCTGGAACTATCTGTCTACTGTAGAGACAGCCCTCTCCTATACCTCTGGAACTATCTGTCTACTGTAGAAAGACAGCCCTCTCTTCTATACCCCTAGATATATATGTCTACTGCATAGCTAGACTCACAGACAGTATCACCGAAATCTATGGCGATGATGAGCTACTTGGTAACATTGCAGCAACAACATCAAAGAGAAAAGCGGATCCGCCTGCAAACCTGTATTTGGGTCACATTACCGATACATGCAGACATGCATTGGTTTAATTTGAAACAGGCAATGATGCATGTATCTGGTTCCAGGTTACACATAATAAGAACAGTGGTAAACTGCCGAGCTGAAAGGCTAATCCCCTCGCTAATACGTTCATGCACCACACCACAACACATCAGCATTCACCGACTGCAGCTTGCGGCCAGCAGCAGCCTCGACAGCACCACACGACTATACACACACCACACCACACACAGATACTGGAAAACCTCCTTACCATGTTTGTGGCATTAAAATGTTCAGACAGCGTATGCATGGATGTATCTAGTCAGATAATCATCCTAGTAATAATCCTTTAGGAAACAGGTATATAGGTAATGATACTTCAGAGAGAGAGAGAGAGAGAGAGAGAGAGAGAGAGAGTGAGAGAGAGAGAGAGAGAGAGAGAGACAGAGATGTGGAGGAAACAAGATGGTATTCCAGAAAGAGGCTCTTCCTCTCCTCTGCGAGTGACGTACTGAGTCTGTCTCTCTCCCACCATCCTCATGCCAACCCAGTTATGCAATACACTTATGCCCAGAGTCTCCCAGCCAATCAAAGAGGCTCTGCCTGAAACCAGTGAGAAACACCCACACCTCCGACACACACAGAAGCGTGTACGTACATAAACACACTGTCGCGTACACACACCTCCGACACACACACCTCCGACACACACAGAAGCGTGTACGTACATACACACACTGTCGCGTACACACATCTCCGACACACACACCTCCAACACACACACACACATTTTGGCACTTCAGACTGCACAGCGTTTAACATAACTCAATTAGGAAACACCTGCCATGGAGAATTATTCCAAATGTGTGAACACCAGGGATGCCTGTAGGGCTCAGATTTACACTGTAACTACAGATAACACAAACATAAACACACACACACATACATAAACACACACACACATACATAAACACACACACACATACATAAACACACACACACAAACATAAACACACACACACAAACATAAACACACACACACATACATAAACACACAAACATAAACACACACACACACAAACATAAACACACACACACATACATAAACACACACACACACAAACATAAACACACACACACATACATAAACACACACACACATATATAAACACACAAACACATACATAAACACACACACACATACATAAACACACACACACATAAATAAACACACACACACACACATACATAAACACACACACACATATATAAACACACACACACACATACATAAACACTATTTCCTATTTTGTTGCATTACAACGTGTAATTTTAAATGATTTCTATTTGGATTTCATGTAATGGAGATACACAAAATAGTCAAAATTGGTGAAGTGAAATTTAAAAAATAACTTGTTTCAAAGAATTCTAAAAAATAAATAACGGAAAAGTGGTGCGTGCATATGTATTCACCCCCTTTGCTATGAAGCCCCTAAATAAGATCTGATGCAACCAATTACCTTCAGAAGTCACATAATTAGTTAAATAAAGTCCACCTATGTGCAATCTAAGTGTCACATGATCTGTCACATGATCTCAGTATATATACACCTGTTCTGAAAGGCCCCAGAGTCTGCAACACCACTAAGCAAGAGGCACCACTAAGCAAGCGGCACCATGAAGACCAAGGAGCTCTCCAAACAGGTCAGGGACAAAGTTGTGGAGAAGTACAGATCAGGGTTGGGTTATAAAAAAATATCAGAAACTTTGAACATCCCACAAAGCACCATTAAATCCATTATTAAAAAATGGAAAGAATATGGCACCACAACAAACCTGCCAAGAGAGGGCCGCCCACCAAAACTCACGGACCAGGCAAGAAGGGCATTAATCAGAGAGGCAACAAAGAGACCAAAGATAACCCTGAAGGAGCTGCAAAGCTCCACAGCGGAGATTGGAGTATCTGTCCATAAGACCACTTTAAGCCGTACACTCCACAGAGCTGGGCTTTACGGAAGAGTGGCCAGAAAAAAGCCATTGCTTAAAGAAAAAAATAAGCAAACATGTTTGGTGTTCACCAAAAGGCATGTGGGAGACTCCCCAAACATATGGAAGAAGGTACTCTGGTCAGATGAGACTAAAACTTAGCTTTTTGGCCATCAAGGAAAACACTATGTCTGGCGCAAACCCAACACCTCTCATCATCCCGAGAACACCATCCCCACAGTGAAGCATGGTGGTGGCAGCATCATGCTGTGGGGATGTTTTTCATTGGCAGGGACTGGGAAACTGGTCAGAATTGAAGGAATGATGGATGGCGCTAAATACAGGGAACTTCTTGAGAGAAACCTGTTTCAGTCTTCCAGAGATTTGAGACTGGGACGGAGGTTCACCTTCCAGCAGGACAATGACCCTAAGCATACTGCTAAAGCAACAGTCGAGTGGTTTAAGGGGAAACATTTAAATGTCTTGGAATGGCCTAGTCAAAGCCCAGACCTCAATCCAATTGAGAATCAGTGGTATGACTTAAAGATTGCTGTACACCAGCAGAACCCATCCAACTTGAAGGGCTTTATATCGGATAGGTCTAAGTCTACGGGCCTTTATATCTGATAGGTCTGAGCCTGCAGGGCTTTATATCGGATAGGTCTGAGTCTGCAGGGCTTTATATCGGATAGGTCTGAGTCTGTCAGGGCTTTATATCTGATAGGTCTGAGTCTGCAGGGCTTTATAACTGATAGGTCTGAGTCAACAGGGCTTTATATATGATAGGTCTGAGTCTGCTAGGGCTTTATATCTGATAGGTCTGAGTCTGCAGGGCTTTATATCTGATGGGTCTGAGTCTGCAGGGCTTTATATCTGATAGGTCTGAGTCTGCAGGGCTTTATAACTGATAGGTCTGAATCTGCCAGGGCTTTATATCTGATAGGTCTGAGTCTGCAGGGCTTTATATCTGATAGGTCTGAGTCTGCCAGGGCTTTATATCTGATAGGTCTGAGTCTGCCAGGGCTTTAGATCTGATAGGTCTGAGTCTGCAGGGCTTTATAACTGATAGGTCTGAGTCTACAGGGCTTTATATCTGATATGTCTGAGTCTGCAGGGCTTTATATCTGATGGGTCTGAGTCTGCAGGGCTTTATATCTGATAGGTCTGAGTCTGCAGGGCTTTATAACTGATAGGTCTGAGTCTGCCAGGGCTTTATATCTGATAGGTCTGAGTCTGCAGGGCTTTATATCTGATAGGTCTGAGTCTCCCAGGGCTTTATATCTGATAGGTCTGAGTCTGCAGGGCTTTATATCTGATAGGTCTGAGTCTGCCAGGGCTTTATATCTGATAGGTCTGAGTCTGCCAGGGCTTTATATCTGATAGGTCTGAGTCTGCAGGGCTTTATATCTGATAGGTCTGAGTCTGCCAGGGCTTTATATCTGATAGGTCTGAGTCTGCCAGGGCTTTATATCTGATAGGTCTGAGTCTGCAGGGCTTTATATCTGATAGGTCTGAGTCTGCCAGGGCTTTATATCTGATAGGTCTGAGTCTGCAGGGCTTTATATCTGATAGGTCTGAGTCTGCCAGGGCTTTATAACTGATAGGTCTGAGTCTGCCAGGGCTTTATATCTGATAGGTCTGAGTCTGCAGGGCTTTATATCTGATAGGTCTGAGTCTGCCAGGGCTTTATATCTGATAGGTCTGAGTCTGCCAGGGCTTTATATCTGATAGGTCTGAGTCTGCAGGGCTTTATATCTGATAGGTCTGAGTCTGCCAGGGCTTTATATCTGATAGGTCTGAGTCTGCAGGGCTTTATATCTGATATGTCTGAGTCTGCAGGGCTTTATATTTGATTGGTCTGAGTCTACAGGGCTTCATATGTGGATAGGTCTGAGTCTACAGGGCTTTATATCTGATAGGTCTGAGTCTGCAGGGCTTTATATTTGATTGGTCTGAGTCTACAGGGCTTCATATGTGGATAGGTCTGAGTCTACAGGGCTTTATATCTGATAGGTCTGAGTCTGCAGGGCTTTATATCTGATAGGTCTGAGTTCTGAGACTTCTGGGCTTTAAACACATAATCTATAGTCTCTCATTTATTATTATGTTTTACCCTTTTTTACAAGGTCAGTTGACTGAGAACACATTCTCATTTACAGCAATGACCTGGGGAATAGTTACAGGGGAGAGGAGGGGGGATGAATGAGCCAATTGGAAGCTGGGGAAGATTAGGTGGCTATGATGGCCAGATTGGGAATTCAGCCAGGACTCACATACCAAACAACATTTATAAACCTCACCTTCCATCAGATAATAAGATGTCCTCATAGTAAAGCTAAATGCCCAGATTGTATCTGTTTAAAAATGTATATGTTATACAATTCCTTGTGAATGTGTGTTGTTTAGAATAATGTCAGTTCTATGCATCTCTATTGATTCATACTGGTTTATTGTGTCTGAAATGGATTCACAGGCAGGTGTTGAGGCATAGAGTAATGGTGCATGTAAAATGGGGGAGATGTAGTTAGATAATTGTTGCATGGTTTAACATGGGGAAACTGATGTGTGTTTGTGTGTGTGTGTGTGTGTGTGTGTGTGTGTGTGTGTGTGTGTGTGTGTTGGAGCATTGACGGACTTAATTGGCCCGCTATTGGTTGATAATGTCCAGTGTGAAAGATTATGTTGTGCATCATTAAAACATCTTGGACCACTATAACACATGTAGAAATCCTTCCAAATGCACCACCAGTAAATCACTATAAAATCCCTTATAGTGGGGAGATAAGGATGAATCATTGTTGCTGAATATAATACAACAGCATTATTACAGCCCGTCAAAGCGTCCCAAATAGTAGCTCCACATCCGAAATACCGTTAGAAAATCGGGAACAAAAATATTACAGGACAAAATCAAAGCGCACAATTCAGTACAGTTGCTCACAGAGCTACATAATACAACATGGAGAGAAGGGGAGAGCGGGCAGGCATGGCGGATAAAACACGGCCTTCAGAGGAAATATGGTGAATTCTCTACAATCACCAGGGAAACATCGCAGAGCGTTACCCGCACAACCACAACCACGCCCACCAAAACACCATCAGCTACACACCGCCGGATACGACGTTATTCATTTCACTGTGTGGCCATGTTGAAGATGCGAGAGCGGGACCCACATCGAGAACTGGGCCTCGAGCGCCGGTCCGGTTAGCGCGTATCGAGGATGAACATTAACAGAACGTTCACAAGCACCAGAACCGTGATCACCGTGAACACAACAAACGTCTGGACATCCAAGGCCATGGTGCAATGCTGCAAGGCGAGAGGGATGCCGCTGCTGCAGTGTCTGTGTGCTCCTTGTCGGGATGACTGGAGGCGCGTGATGCTGCTCTGTTCTGGTCTAGACCGGGACATGTTTGAATTTAACGGTCCAGATAGCATCCACCATTTGGCTACAGATTGAAAAGAAAAAGACAGGGGAAAAACCGGCCTCCCAGGCTACGCTTCTTGTCTTCACCCTACACGCGCTATTGCAGCTCATCATAGACGAACTGATGCATCCTCATCCTCACCATCATCATCCTCATCAACATCGGTCAGCACCGATTATTCTCCTCGGACCGCCGGTGTTCGCTGTTTCTCCCCCTGAACCGACACTGTCAGGATTCAAACCAGCTGACACTCAACAACACACAAGAGTATTGTCTGTCTGTCTGTCTGTCTGTCTGTCTGTCTGTCTGTCTGTCTGTCTGTCTGTCTGTCTGTCTGTCTGTCTGTTTGCGGCCTGCGCGCGGGCTGCTGAGCCTTCTGCTTGTCTTGGACGGGAGAGATGGAACAGAGAGAGAGCGGCTGTGAAGCAGCAAGAGCTCGAGAGGCGGTCCTGCCAGAATACTGATCAGCGTTCAGCCACGAGGCTAACAGTATCACCGACCACGGAGGAAAGGAGGGGGGGACAATGCTCTACCCTCAAAAACAATATTTACCTCTGAGTGAGGCCAAACCCAACCATAACCCTATTCAAACAAAAACCAAACCACAAACCATATCCTATCCACCTCACCTCTTAAATATATTTGTATAATATTACCATCATCAATATTACTATCATTCCCAACCTTTATTATCCTCAACCTGTGATTAATTAATGTCAGATTTAATTAAAGGTGTTATTTCCCCCTGAAATGACCATTGGCACCTGTCAGCATTTTCCTGCCATATTCTTACAGTAGGCCTAATCAATCTGACTCTATGGGTCTATAGGTGATCTGAGTGACAGTAGAATTTACATCAGCCATTATGTCCTCCGCACATTGTATGACTATTAGACTGTAAACAATGAAAACACAGCCCTATAACACCATAGATAGACTCTATGAATAATGACAAACAGAGCCCTATAACACCATAGATAGACTCTATAAACAATGGCAAACACAGCCCTATAACACCACAGATAGACTCTATGAATAATGACAAACACAGCCCTATAACACACGAGATACACTCTATAAAGAACGGCAAACACAGCCCTATAACACCATAGATAGACTCTATAAATAATGACAAACAGCCCTATAACACCATAGATAGACTATAAATAATGACAAACAGCCCTATAACACACGAGATAGACTCTATAAACAATGACAAACACAGCCCTATAACACACGAGATAGACTCTATAAAGAATGGCAAACACAGCCCTATAACACACGAGATATACTCTATAAAGAATGACAAACACAGCCCTATAACACCATAGAGTCTATAAAGAATGACAAACACAGCCCTATAACACACGAGATATACTCTATAAAGAATGACAAACACAGCCCTATAACACCATAGAGTCTATAAAGAACGACAAACACAGCCCTATAACACACGAGATAGACTCTATGAATAATGACAAACACAGCCCTATAACACACGAAATAGACTCTATGAATAATGACAAACACAGCCCTATAACACACGAAATAGACTCTATGAATAATGACAAACAGAGCCCTATAACACCATAGATAGACTCTATAAAGAATGGCAAACACAGCCCTATAACACCATAGAGTCTATAAAGAATGACAAACACAGCCCTATAACACACGAGATAGACTCTATGAATAATGACAAACACAGCCCTATAACACACGAGATATACACTATAAAGAATGACAAACACAGCCCTATAACACACGAGATAGACTCTATGAATAATGACAAACACAGCCCTATAACACACGAAATAGACTCTATGAATAATGACAAACAGAGCCCTATAACACCATAGATAGACTCTATAAAGAATGGCAAACACAGCCCTATAACACCATAGAGTCTATAAAGAATGACAAACACAGCCCTATAACACACGAGATAGACTCTATGAATAATGACAAACACAGCCCTATAACACACGAGATAGACTCTATGAATAATGACAAACACAGCCCTATAACACACGAGATATACTCTATAAAGAATGACAAACACAGCCCTATAACACCATATATAGAGTCTATAAAGAATGGCAAACACAGCCCTATAACACACAAGATAGACTCTATAAAGAATGACAAACACAGCGCTATAACACCATATACAGTGGGGAGAACAATTATTTGATACACTGCCGATTTTGCTGGTTTTCCTACCTACAAAGCATGTAGAGGTCTGTAATTTTTAGCATAGGTTCACTTCAACTGTCAGAGACGGAATCTAAAACAAAAATACAGAAAATCACATTGGATGATTTTTAAGTAATTAATTTGCATTTTATTGCATGACATAAGTATTAGATCACCTACCAACCATTAAGAATTCCGGCTCTCACAGACCTGTTAGTTTTTCTTTAAGAAGCCCTCCTGTTCTCCACTCATTACCTGTATTAACTGCACCTGTTTGAACTCGTTGCCTGTATAAAAGACACCTGTCCACACACTCAATCAAAGAGACTCCAACCTCTCCACAATGGCCAAGAACAGAGAGCTGTGTAAGGACATCAGGGATAAAATTGAAGACCTGCACAAGGCTGGGATGGGCTACAGGACAATAGGCAAGCAGCTTGGTGAGACGGCAACAACTGTTGGCACAATTATTAGAAAATTGAAGAAGTTCAAGATGACGGTCAATCACCCTCGGTCTGGGGCTCCATGCAAGATCTCACCTCGTGGGGCATCAATGATCATGAGGAAGGTGAGGGATCAGCCCAGAACTACATGGCAGGACCTGGTCAATGACCTGAAGAGAGCTGGGACCACAGTCTCAAAGAACACCATTAGTAACACACTACGCCGTCATGGATTAAAATCCTGCAGCGCACGCAAGGTCCCCCTGCTCAAGCCAGCGCATGTCCAGGCCCGTCTGAAGTTTGCCAATGACCATCTGGATGATCCAGAGGAGGAATGGGAGAAGGTCATGTGGTCTGATGAGACAAAAATAGAGCTTTTTGGTCTAAACTCCACTCGCCGTGTTTGGAGGAAGAAGAAGGATGAGTACAACCCCAAGAACACCATCCCAACCGTGAAGCATGGAGGTGGAAACATCATTCTTTGGGGATGCTTTTCTGCAAAGGGGACAGGACGACTGCACCGTATTGAGGGGAGGATGGATGGGGCCATGTATCGCGAGATCTTGGCCAACAACCTCCTTCCCTCAGTAAGAGCATTGAAGATGGATCGTGGCTGGGTCTTCCAGCATGACTACGACCCGAAACACACAGCCAGGGCAACTAAGGAGTGGCTCCGTAAGAAGCATCTCAAGGTCCTGGAGTGGCCTAGCCAGTCTCCAGACCTGAACCCAATAGAAAATCTTTGGAGGGAGCTGAAAGTCCATATTGCCCAGCGACAGCCCCGAAACCTGAAGGATCTGGAGAAGGTCTGTATGGAGGAGTGGGCCAAAATCCCTGCTGCAGTGTGTGCAAACCTGGTCAAGACCTATAGGAAACGTATGATCTCTGTAATTGCAAACAAAGGTTTCTGTACCAAATATTAAGTTCTGCTTTTCTGATGTATCAAATACTTATGTCATGCAATAAAATGCAAATGAATTACTTAAAAATCATACAATGTGATTTTCTAGATTTTTGTTTTAGATTCCGTCTCTCACAGTTGAATTGTACCTATGATAAAAATTACAGACCTCTACATGCTTTGTAAGTAGGAAAACCTGCAACATCGGCAGTGTATCAAATACTTGTTCTCCCCACTGTATATACTCTATAAAGAATGACAAACACAGCCCTATAACACACGAGATAGAGTCTATAAAGAATGACAAACACAGCCCTATAACACCAATAAGTCTATAAAGAATGACGAACACAGCCCTATAACACACGAGATAGACTCTATAAAGAATGACAAACACAGCCCTATAACACCATAGAGTCTATAAAGAATGACAAACACAGCCCTATAACACACAAGATAGACTCTATAAAGAATGACAAACACAGCCCTATAACACCATAGATAGACTCTATAAAGAATTACAAACACAGCCCTATAACACACGAGATAGACTCTATAAAGAATGACAAACACAGCCCTATAACACCATAGAGTCTATAAAGAATGACAAACACAGCCCTATAACACACAAGATATACTCTATAAAGAATGACAAACACAGCCCTATAACACACAAGATATACTCTATAAAGAATGACAAACACAGCCCTATAACACACAAGATATACTCTATAAAGAATGACAAACACAGCCCTATAACACCATAGAGTCTATAAAGAATGACAAACACAGCCCTATAACACACAAGATATACTCTATAAAGAATGACAAACACAGCCCTATAACACACGAGATAGACTCTATAAAGAATGGCAAACACAGCCCTATAACACACGAGATATAGTCTATAAAGAATGACAAACAGCCCTATAACACACGAGATAGACTCTATAAAGAATTAACAAACACAGCCCTATAACACCATATATAGAGTCTATAAAGAATGACAAACACAGCCCTATAACACCATAGATAGACTCTATAAAGAATGACAAACACAGCCACATAACACCATAGATAGACTCTATGAAGAATTACAAACATAGCCCTATAACACCCAAGATATACTCTATAAAGAAAGACAAACACAGCCCTATAACACACGAGATATACTCTATAAAGAATGGCAAACACAGTTCTATAACACCATAGATATTGTATTGAAGACCACGCCTCTGCCCACTACACCTGTTCCAACACCTGTTGTCACTCCCAAATCACCACTCCTCAACCTTTTTCTCACTCCTCACCTTGCCATTTAACCACCTTATCTCTCCTGAACACAGCAAATCCTTTGATGGTGGCATATTCTCTTTCCCTCCCTGTTGTGATATAATCACAAAGTACGTTGTTGTTATATTACATGTTTATATGGAAGTGCTTCCAGTTCCTCTAGTCTATTGCTAAACATGCTTCCAGTTCCTCTAGTCTATTGCTTAACATGCTTCCAGTTCCTCTAGTCTATTGCTTAACATGCTTCCAGTTCCTCTAGTCTATTGCTTAACATGCTTCCAGTTCCTCTAGTCTATTGCTAAACATGCTTCCAGTTCCTCTAGTCTATTGCTAAACATGCTTCCAGTTCCTCTAGTCTATTGCTTAACATGCTTCCAGTTCCTCTAGTATATTGCTTAACATGCTTCCAGTTCCTCTAGTCTATTGCTTAACATGCTTCCAGTTCCTCTAGTCTATTGCTAAACATGCTTCCAGTTCCTCTAGTCTATTGTTTAACATGCTTCCAGTTCCTCTAGTCTATTGCTTAACATGCTTCCAGTTCCTCTAGTCTATTGCTAAACATGCTTCCAGTTCCTCTAGTCTATTGCTTAACATGCTTCCAGTTCCTCTAGTCTATTGTTCCTCTAGTCTATTGCTAAACATGCTTCCAGTTCCTCTAGTCTATTGCAAAACATGCTTCCAGTTCCTCTAGTCTATTGCTAAACATGCTTCCAGTTCCTCTAGTCTATTGCTAAACATGCTTCCAGTTCCTCTAGTCTATTGCTAAACATGCTTCCAGCTCCTCTAGTCTATTGCTAAACATGCTTCCAGTTCCTCTAGTCTATTGCTTAACATGCTTCCAGTTCCTCTAGTCTATTGCTAAACATGCTTCCAGTTCCTCTAGTCTATTGCTAAACATGCTTCCAGTTCCTCTAGTCTATTGCTTAACATGCTTCCAGTTCCTCTAGTCTATTGCAAAACATGCTTCCAGTTCCTCTAGTCTATTGCTAAACATGCTTCCAGTTCCTCTAGTCTATTGCTAAACATGCTTCCAGTTCCTCTAGTCTATTGCTAAACATGCTTCCAGTTCCTCTAGTCTATTGCAAAACATGCTTCCAGTTCCTCTAGTCTATTGCTTAACATGCTTCCAGTTCCTCTAGTCTATTGCTTAACATGCTTCCAGTTCCTCTAGTCTATTGCTAAACATGCTTCCAGTTCCTCTAGTCTATTGCTTAACATGCTTCCAGTTCCTCTAGTCTATTGCTTAACATGCTTCCAGTTCCTCTAGTCTATTGCTAAACATGCTTCCAGTTCCTCTAGTCTATTGCTAAACATGCTTCCAGTTCCTCTAGTCTATTGCTTAACATGCTTCCAGTTCCTCTAGTCTATTGCTTAACATGCTTCCAGTTCCTCTAGTCTATTGCTAAACATGCTTCCAGTTCCTCTAGTCTATTGCTAAACATGCTTCCAGTTCCTCTAGTCTATTGCTTAACATGCTTCCAGTTCCTCTAGTCTATTGCTTAACATGCTTCCAGTTCCTCTAGTCTATTGCTAAACATGCTTCCAGTTCCTCTAGTCTATTGCTAAACATGCTTCCAGTTCCTCTAGTCTATTGCTAAACATGCTTCCAGTTCCTCTAGTCTATTGCTAAACATGCTTCCAGTTCCTCTAGTCTATTGCTTAACATGCTTCCAGTTCCTCTAGTCTATTGCTTAACATGCTTCCAGTTCCTCTAGTCTATTGCTAAACATGCTTCCAGTTCCTCTAGTCTATTGCTAAACATGCTTCCAGTTCCTCTAGTCTATTGCTTAACATGCTTCCAGTTCCTCTAGTCTATTGCTTAACATGCTTCCAGTTCCTCTAGTCTATTGCTAAACATGCTTCCAGTTCCTCTAGTCTATTGCTAAACATGCTTCCAGTTCCTCTAGTCTATTGCTTAACATGCTTCCAGTTCCTCTAGTCTATTGCTTAACATGCTTCCAGTTCCTCTAGTCTATTGCTAAACATGCTTCCAGTTCCTCTAGTCTATTGCTAAACATGCTTCCAGTTCCTCTAGTCTATTGCTAAACATGCTTCCAGTTCCTCTAGTCTATTGCTAAACATGCTTCCAGTTCCTCTAGTCTATTGCTTAACATGCTTCCAGTTCCTCTAGTCTATTGCTTAACATGCTTCCAGTTCCTCTAGTCTATTGCTAAACATGCTTCCAGTTCCTCTAGTCTATTGCTAAACATGCTTCCAGTGCCTCTAGTCTATTGCTTAACATGCTTCCAGTTCCTCTAGTCTATTGCAAAACATGCTTCCAGTTCCTCTAGTCTATTGCAAAACATGCTTCCAGTTCCTCTAGTCTATTGCTAAACATGCTTCCAGTTCCTCTAGTCTATTGCTAAACATGCTTCCAGTTCCTCTAGTCTATTGCTTAACATGCTTCCAGTTCCTCTAGTCTATTGCTAAACATGCTTCCAGTTCCTCTAGTCTATTGCTAAACATGCTTCCAGTTCCTCTAGTCTATTGCTTAACATGCTTCCAGTTCCTCTAGTCTATTGCAAAACATGCTTCCAGTTCCTCTAGTCTATTGCTAAACATGCTTCCAGTTCCTCTAGTCTATTGCTAAACATGCTTCCAGTTCCTCTAGTCAATTGCTTAACATGCTTCCAGTTCCTCTAGTCTATTGCTAAACATGCTTCCAGTTCCTCTAGTCTATTGCTAAACATGCTTCCAGCTCCTCTAGTCTATTGCTTAACATGCTTCCAGTTCCTCTAGTCTATTGCTAAACATGCTTCCAGTTCCTCTAGTCTATTGCTAAACATGCTTCCAGTTCCTCTAGTCTATTGCTTAACATGCTTCCAGTTCCTCTAGTCAATTGCTTAACATGCTTCCAGTTCCTCTAGTCTATTGCTTAACATGCTTCCAGTTCCTCTAGTCTATTGCTTAACATGCTTCCAGTTCCTCTAGTCTATTGCTTAACATGCTTCCAGTTCCTCTAGTCTATTGCTTAACATGCTTCCAGTTCCTCTAGTCTATTGCTTAACATGCTTCCAGTTCCTCTAGTCTATTGCTAAACATGCTTCCAGTTCCTCTAGTCTATTGCTAAACATGCTTCCAGTTCCTCTAGTCTATTGCTTAACATGCTTCCAGTTACTCTAGTCTATTGCTAAACATGCTTCCAGTTCCTCTAGTCTATTGCTTAACATGCTTCCAGTTCCTCTAGTCTATTGCTTAACATGCTTCCAGTTCCTCTAGTCTATTGCTAAACATGCTTCCAGTTCCTCTAGTCTATTGCTAAACATGCTTCCAGTTCCTCTAGTCTATTGCTAAACATGCTTCCAGTTCCTTTAGTCTATTGCTTAACATGCTTCCAGTTCCTCTAGTCTATTGCTAAACATGCTTCCAGTTCCTCTAGTCTATTGCTAAACATGCTTCCAGTTCCTCTAGTCTATTGCTTAACATGCTTCCAGTTCCTCTAGTCTATTGCTTAACATGCTTCCAGTTCCTCTAGTCTATTGCTAAACATGCTTCCAGTTCCTCTAGTCTATTGCTTAACATGCTTCCAGTTCCTCTAGTCTATTGCTAAACATGCTTCCAGTTCCTCTAGTCTATTGCTTAACATGCTTCCAGGTCCTCTAGTCTATTGCTTAACATGCTTCCAGTTCCTCTAGTCTATTGCTTAACATGCTTCCAGTTCCTCTAGTCTGTACACCTGTTTGATGCAATTCATGCTCTCAGTTGGTATGCCATGTGCTCCCTTTGTTCTAGTTAATGTTTGGCAGTTTTCTAAGTTTATTACATAACACTGTTAAGCCCATTTCCCTCCTGTTTATTCACCAGGTACTGCTTGTTCATTTATGCACTTTTATGTTGATTTACCCCTGATATGTATGTCCCTCCTAGATCAACACATCCTTCCTAACCCTTCCTACAAGCCAAAACAAATACAGGAGCAAATTCTACCCCCTCTGTTTGCCTTTGCTGTGTGTGAAATAAATTGGATAATTGTACCATCTCCTCATTTCATTCTGACCAATGCCCCAGGGTGGCAGCCACAGTCCTGAACCGAACTTACAGTCCACCCTAGTCCTTCGTTTTAGATAGATTTCTATAAAGAATAGCAAACACAGTTCTACACCATAGACATATTCTATAAAGAATAGCAAACACAGTTCTACACCATAGACATATTCTATAAAGAATAGCAAACACAGTTCTACACCATAGACATATTCTATAAAGAATAGCAAACACAGTTCTACACCATAGACATATTCTATAAAGAATAGCAAACACAGTTCTACACCATAGACATATTCTATAAAGAATAGCAAACACAGTTCTACACCATAGACATATTCTATAAAGAATAGCAAACACAGTTCTACACCATAGACATATTCTATAAAGAATAGCAAACACAGTTCTACACCATAGACATATTCTATAAAGAATAGCAAACACAGTCATATTACACCATACATTCTTTAACCCAATGAGCCCCACCGTAACGCTGGCGCGTGTTTGACTTCTAACCCCTTTTAAACATTGTGTGTTTAAGCTACATACTTCTGGGTTGTACCGTTGGATGAATCTATCTCTTGCATCCGTAAATACCAACCATTAATCTGCTTTGCTTTGCTCTGTGACACTCACAAGCTACACGAGCCGTTAGAAAGGGTTCTTCTAAATAGAAAGATCACAGGAAATCCCAGGTCATAGTATCTATAATACTGAGTCGTTAGAAGGTAAGGGGTTCTTCTAAATAGAAGATCATAGGAAATCCCAGGACATAGTGTCTATAATACTGTAATAAGCTCACATAGTTGCTGTCACAAACTCCAAACAGTTGTCACTGTCACAGCCTTGTCGGAAAACTGAAGGAGAGAGATGCTGCTTATAAACACGGCAAGGTGACCAGTACAAATACAATCTACACAGATCAATCAAGATGGCGAGACTCAAGAACAAAGTGGAAGAGCAATTCAGCGGGTCGGACACGAGGCGTATGTGCCCTATAAATTAGAAAGGCCTGCTCGCTGAAGTGTTTCAGGGAGCGTTTGACAGTGATTAGGGGTGGTCGTTTGACCGTGGACCCATTACAGACACAGGCAATGAGGCAGTGATTTAAATCCGTAAACATGGGCACCCTCATAAATATCATCCTGACTAATTTACCCTCTAAATACACCTCTGCTGTCTTCAACCAGGATCTCAGCGATCACTGCCTCATTGCCTGCGTCCGTAATGGGTCCGCAGTCAAAAGACCACCCCTCATCACCGTAAAACAGTCCCTGAAACACTTCAGCGAGCAGGCCTTTCTAATTGACCTGGCCTGGGTATCCTGGATGGATATTGACCTCATTCCATCAGTAGAGGATGCCTGGTTGTTCTTTAAAAATGATTTCCTCTCCATCTTAAATAAGCATGCCCCATTCAATAATTTCTGAACTAAGAACAGATATAGCCCCTGGTTCACCCCAGACTTGACTGCCCTTGACCAGCACAAAAACATCCTGTGGCGTACTGCATTAGCATCGAACAGCCCCCGCGATATGCAACTTTTCAGGGAAGTCAGGAACCAATATACACAATCAGTTAGGAAAGCAAAGGCTAGCTTTTTCAAACAGAAATGTGCATCCTATAGCACTAACTCCACTGGGACACTGTAAAGTCCATGGAGAATAAGAGCACTTCCTCCCAGCTGCCCACTGCACTGAGGCTAGGAAACACTGTCACCACCGATAAATCTACGATAATCGATTTCAATAAGCATTTTGCTACGGCTGGCCATACCCCGGCCACCAGCTCTGCCCCCCCCCCCGATGCAACTTGCCCATGCCCCCCCCCCCACTTAACATTCACCCAAATTCAGAAAGCTGATGTTCTGAAAGAGCTGCAAAATCTGGACCCCTACAAATCAGCTGGGCTAGACAATCTGGACCCTATTACTAGCCTGTTCAACCTCTCTTTCGTATCATCTGAGATCCCCAGAGATTGGAAAGCTGCCGCGGTCATCCCCCTCTTAAAGGGGGTGGCACTCTAGATCCAAACTGTTACAGACCTATATCCATCATGCCCTGCCTTTCGAAAGTATTTGAAAGCCAAGTTAACAAACAGATCACCGTCCATTTCGAATTCCACCGTACCTTCTCCGCTATGCAATCTGATTTCCGAGCTAGTCATGGGTGCACCTCAGCCACGTTCAAGGTCCTAAACGATATTATAACCGCGATCGATAATAGACAGTACTGTGCAGCCGTCTTCATCGACCTGGCCAAGGCTTTCGACTCTGTCAACCACCGCATTCGTATTGGCAGACTAAATAGCCTTGGTTTCTCAAATGACTGCCTCGCCTGGTTCACCAACTACTTCTCAGATAGAGTTCAATGTGTCAAATCGGAGGGCCTGTTGTCTGGACCTCTGGCAGTCTCTATGGGGGTGCCACAGGGTTCAATTCTCGGGCCGACTCTATTCTCTGTGTATATCAATGATGTCGCTCTTGCTGCTGGTGACTCTCAGATCCACTTCTACGCAGACGACACCATTTTGTATACATCTGGCCCTTCATTGGACACTGTGTTAACAAACCTCCAAACGAGCTTCAATGCCATACAACACTCCTTCCGTAGCCTCCAACTGCTCTTAAACGCTAGTAAAACTAAATGCATGCTCTTCAATCGAACGCTGCTTGCACCCGCCTGCCCGACTACAATCACTACTCTCGGCGGGTCTGACTTAGAATATGTGGACAACTACAAATACCTAGGTGTCTGGTTAGACCGTAAACTCTCCTTCCAGACTCACATTAAGCATATCCAATCCAAAGTTACATCTAGAATCGGCTTCCTATTTCGCAACAAAGCCTCCTTCACTCATGCTGCCAAACATGCCCTTGTAAAACTGACTATCCTACCGATCCTTGACTTCGGCGATGTCATTTACAAAATAGCCTCCAACACTCTACTCATCAAATTGGATGTAGTCTATCACAGTGCCATCCGTTTTGTCACCAAAGCCCCATATACTACCCACCACTGTGACCTGTACGCTCTCGTTGGCTGGCCCTCACTACATATTCGTCGCCAAACCCACTGGCTCCAGGTCATCTATAAATCACTGCTAGGCAAATCCCCGCCTTATCTTAGCTCATTGGTCAACATAGCAACACCCACCCGTAGTATGCGCTCCAACAGGTATATCTCACTGGTCATCCCCAAAGCCAACACCTCCTTTGGTCGCCATTCCTTCCAGTTCTCTGCTGCTAACTGGAACGAACTGCAAAAATCTCTGAAGCTGGAGACTCTTATCTCCCTCACTAACTTTAAGCATCAGTTGTCAGAGCAGCTTACCGATCACTGCACCTGTACACAGCCCATCTGTAATTAGCCCACCCAACTACCTCATCCCCATATTGTTATTTATTTTGCTCATTTGCACCCCAGTATCTCTATTTGCACATCATCTTCTGCACATCTATCACTCCAGTGTTAATACTAAATTGTAATTATTTTGCACTATGGCCTATTTATTGCCTTACCTCCATAACTTGCTACATTTGCACACACTGTATATATATTTTCTGACTTTATGTTTTGTTTTACCCCATATGTAACTCTGTGTTGTTGTTGTTTTTATCGCACTGCTTTGCTTTATCTTGGCCAGGTCGCAGTTGTAAATGAGAACTTGTTCTCAACTGGCTTACCTGGTTAAATAAAGGTTAAATAAAATAAAATAAAAAATGTGGCAGGGGCTTCTAACGATCACGGATTACAAAAACAAAGCCAGTCACGTCAAGGACACCAACAATGAGCTAAACACCTTTTTCTCACGCTTCGAGCATAACGGCTCTGAGCTGCAGAAGGAGAGCCCCTGAGGACAATGAGGGCTACGTGTTTACGGACTCCACAGAGGACGTATGTAAGTCATTCAAACGTGTTAACCCTCGCAAGGCTGCCGGCCTAGACGGCATCCCTAGCCGCGCCCTCAGAGCATGTGCAGACCAGCTAGCTGTTGTGTTTTTGGACATTTAAAATGGAAAAGGCCGTTTTCCCCAGCTGCTTCAAGATGTCCACTATCATCCCGTTCCCAAGAAGGGGAAAGTAATTGAAATGAATGACTACCGATCCGTAGCACTCACTTCCATCATCATGAAGTGCTTCGAGAGGCTAGTCAAAGACCACATCACCTCTTCCCTCCCTGACACACTCGACCCTCTCCAATTCGCTTACTGCCCCGACATATCAACGGACTACGCCATTGCACTGCACACTGCCCTCACCAACCTGTAAAACAGGAATGCATGTGTGAGGATGTTGTTCACTGACTACAGCTCAGCCTTCAATACCATCGGACTTCAATACTGGTCTTCACCACAAATCTCACGGCCCTGGAACTTAACTCCTCCCTATGCAACTGGGTCCTGGACTTCCTAACAGGCCCTCCCTATGGTGAAAGTAGGCAACATTACCTCCTCCACACTGATCCTTAACACGGGGGCCCCACAAGGGTGTGTCCTCAGTCCCCTCCTGTACTCCCTGTATGCCCATGACTGCGTGGCCTCACACAGTTCCAACTCCATCATCAATTTCGCTGACGACACGACAGTAGTAGGCCTGATTACCAACAACGATGAGGAGGACTATCAGGCTACAGCAGAATAAATAGAATAATTTGCTATTTATTCTGCTGTAGCCTGTTAGAATCATTTACTAACAGGCTACAGCAGAATAAATATAATAATTTACTATTTATTCTGCTGTAGCCTGATAGTAAATGATTCTATTTATTCTGCTGTAGCCTGATAGTGTCACACCCTGGCTCTGGGACTCTATATGTTGAGCCAGGGTGTGGATATTCTATAGGTTGTATTTCTGTGTTGGCCAGAGTGGTTCCCAATCAGAGGCAACGAGTGTCAGCTGTGGCTGGTTGTCTCTGATTGGGAGCCATATTTATAGAGGCTATTTGCCCACAAATGTTGTGGGATCTTGTTTCTAGTCTGTTGTGTTAGACCGTGAACTGTCACGTTATCGTTTTGTTGTTTTTTGATCGTGTCTCTAATAAAGAGTATGTTTGCCTGCAAGAGTATGTTTGCGCCTTGGTCCTCCTCTGTATACGACGATCGTGACAGATAGTAAATTATTCTATTTATTCTGCTGTAGCCTGATAGTAAAAAATTCTATTTATTCTGCTGTAGCCTGATAGTAAATGATTATATTTATTCTGCTGTAGCCTGATAGTAAATGATTCTATTTATTCTGCTGTAGCCTGATAGTAAATGATTCTATTTATTCTGCTGTAGACTGATAGTAAATGATTCTATTTATTCTGCTGTAGCCTGATAGTAAATGATTCTATTTATTCTGCTGTAGCCTGATAGTAAATGATTCTATTTATTCTGCTGTAGCCTGATAGTAAATGATTATATTTATTCTGCTGTAGCCTGATAGTAAATTATTATATTTATTCTGCTGTAGCCTGATAGTAAATTATTATATTTATTCTGCTGTAGCCTGATAGTAAATGATTATATTTATTCTGATGTAGCCTGTTAGTAAATGATTATATTTATTCTGCTGTAGCCTGATAGTAAATGATTATATTTATTCTGCTGTAGCCTGATAGTAAATGATTCTATTTATTCTGCTGTAGCCTGATAGTAAATGATTCTATTTATTCTGCTGTAGACTGATAGTAAATGATTCTATTTATTCTGCTGTAGCCTGATAGTAAATGATTCTATTTATTCTGCTGTAGCCTGATAGTAAATGATTCTATTTATTCTGCTGTAGCCTGATAGTAAATGATTATATTTATTCTGCTGTAGCCTGTTAGTAAATGATGTGGTAATGGAGGGAGAACGACCAGGCACCCCTCCCTTCCCTTTTATGAGCAGACTGCTTATTTTATCCCCACAACAACCACAACTCCCCCTCCACCCCCCCTTGCCGCCCTGGACGACCATGCTGACTTCCTGCATCCTCCCAACCTCAGAGAAACGCTACACACAAGCACACACACACACACACACACACACACACACACACTAATTTAGGATGAAGCAGTATCAAATCAGTGTAGTCAGAGGGTCTGAGAGAGAACGGAGAGAGATGAAAGAGAGAACAGAGAGAGAGATGACTGAGAGAACAGAGCGAGATCAGAGAGAGAGAGAACAGAGAGAGAGATGACTGAGAGAACAGAGCGAGATCAGAGAGAGAGAGAACAGAGAGAGATGACAGAAACAACAGAGAGAGATGAGATGAGAGGTAGAGATTAAGGGATCTGGGTCCTACGGCAGCTGACCTGCTGGATGAAATACATAGGCCACATGTTTTCTTTCAAATATGTTTCTCAAACCAGAACCCTGAAGGAAGACTGTTGAACTGCATTGCAGATAGATATTCCCTGAATGTCTCCATCAAGACAGAACTGAAGGTGGAAACGAACATCCCCTGAAGATGGAAAACGTTGAACTTGAAGTAGTTTCTCAGCAAAGGTTTCTCAGAGAATGTGGCAGTGCAGAGTTCCCCAACGTTAGAAATAATAGGAATAATAATAATAATTAGAAAGTAATGAGTTCCCACATGATAACACTGCAGTTCTATCTGTACCTACTGTAAGATACTTCACCAAGTCCTTTTGGAAGATACTTCACCAAGTCCTTCTGGAAGATACTTCACCAAGTCCTTCTGGAAGATACTTCACCAAGTCCTTCTGGAAGATACTTCACCAAGTCCTTTTGGAAGATACTTCACCAAGTCCTTCTGGAAGATATTTCACCAAGTCCTTCTGGAAGATACTTAACCAAGTCCTACTGGAAGTCCCCTGTACCTCAGTTGGTAGAGCATGGCGCTTGCAATGCCAGGGTTGTGGGTTTGTTTCCCACGGGGGGCCAGTTTGAAAAATGTATGCACTCACTAACTGTAAGTCGCTCTGGATAAGACCGTCTGCTAAATGACGTAAATGTAAAAATGTAAGATACCTAACCAAGTCCATTGAGAAGATGGTTTCACAAAAGCTAACAGTAGGTGTTGTCTATACCCCTTCTCTCCACTGAGGGTGATGTAGGATATACCACCGTGCTGCAGGATATTCCACAGTGATGCAGGATATTCCACAGTCCAGATGTAACCAAACCATCCCATGTTAGGAATGGGCAGGATACTTAGAAATGTGCCTGATGTTGTTTTCCAGTGTGTTGCCTGTGAGTGGAGCGCTGGGTTGCTCCTGTCAACACCGATCAGTGTTCTGGAGACCACCTGGGATCCCCCACATATTCCTATTCACATGGGATCCCCCACATATTCCTATTCACATGGGATCCCCCACATATTCCTATTCACATGAGTACAGCAGAAACTCTGGAACAGCCTACGGGTTCTAGAACAGATCCATGCAGTACAGCGCACACTCACTCACTCACTCACTCACTCACTCACTCACTCACTCACTCACTCACTCACTCACTCACTCACTCACTCACTCAGTCACTCACTCACTCACTCACAGGCAGGAACGCACAGACGCGCACACACACACACACACACACACGTGCCTGGTATAGTACAGTGCGTACAGTCCACATGTAGCGTTGGAACAGGATATGTAGCGTTGGAACAGGATATGTAGTGTTGGAACAGGATATGTAGCGTTGGAACAGGATATGTGAGAGAAGTGAGTCAGAGGATTTGATTAGTGAGATCTGAGAAGTGTCTCCCAAATGGCACCCTATTCCATACATAGTGCACTACTTTTACCCAGCGCTCTATGGGCCCTACTCGAAAGTAGTGCACTATAAAGGGAATAGGGTTTCATTAGGGACACAGTATTATACAGTGGGGGGAAAAAGTATTTAGTCATCCACCAATTGTGCAAGTTCTCCCACTTAAAAAGATGAGAGAGGCCTGTAATTTTCATCATAGGTACACGTCAACTATGACAGACAAAATGAGAAAAAAAATCCAGAAAATCACATTGTAGGATTTTTAATGAATTTATTTACAAATGATGGTGCCATTAATACAGGTAACGAGTGGAGGACAGAGGAGCCTCTTAAAGAAGAAGTTACAGGTCTGTGAGAGCCAGAAATCTTGCTTGTTTGTAGGTAACCAAATACTTATTTTCCACCATAATTTGCAAATAAATAAATTAAAAATCCTACAATGTGATTTTCTGGATTTTTTTCTCTCAATTTGTCTGTCATAGTTGACGTGTACCTATGATGAAAATTACAGGCCTCTCTCATCTTTTTAAGTGGGAGAACTTGCACAATTGGTGGCTGACTAAATACTTTTTTCCCCCACTGTATATCACACCACAGCACTTGCTAGACAACACCACCACATTAGTAGGCTGCAGCATCAAGTCAAGGTGGAAATGTACTCCCCCATAGCTGAGCAGAGGGGAACTCTAATGGAGAAGGAGTACTAACTCACTGGCTATTTTCTTACTGAGAGTCTGTCTTGTGTAAAAATGCTGCATTAAGCTATAAGATATTCAGAGAAAGAGCGGATGCTACAACCTCATCACTCTGTCAGCATTCTGACTTAAAGCCTTTGGTGAATATCATCAGTGATGCTTATTTCTTACCCTTCTGGAAACCCAATCTCTGAGTCTGAATCATACACCTACACTGAGGAATCAAAATACATCTGAAGACTGTGTGTGAGGATGGAAGACTGTGTGTGAGGCTTGAAGACCGTGTGTGAGGTTTGAAGACCGTGTGTGAGGTTTGAAGAGTGTGTGTGAGATTTGAAGACCGTGTGTGAGGTTTGAAGAGTGTGTGTGAGGTGAGTTGTGCATGTGTGAGGTGAATGTGATGTTTGAGGTCACGGAGATGCACATCGCCTGCACAGCTGTGCACTGCGTGATTAAATGAACACGCCTGAGCAGAGTAACGTGTGTGTGTGTTGTCCCTCCTCTGTGAGTCCTGCTATGCTCTCTGTCTGCTAACTGCTGACTCATGTAGTTCATCATTTTACATTACATTTACGTCATTTAGCAGATGCTCTTATCCAGAGCGACTTACAAATTGGTGCATGCACCTTCACCAACCACTTTACAAATATTTTTGTTTATTTTATGTTTTATATATTTGTGTAAATTTTTATTTATTTTGTATTTTTATAGTATATTCTTAAATTTCATTGGTTTTATAATTTTTTTAAATATATTTTTTTAATTGTATTTTGTTTAAAATTCTTTTTAAAAAATTCTTTTTTTATTTCATTAGTATAATTGTAATTTTTTTTTATATATACTGTATATATATATACTTTTTTTTGTGTGGGGGGGGGGGGGGGGGGGTTACTTTTATACTATCCCAGGTATTCCTTAAAGAGGTTGGGTTTCAAGTGTCTCGTCCAGTTGCGTCATGTGATTAGACCTGCTCAGGTTGTCCTGAAGTGACTTGGCCACTGTTACAGTGGGGAAAAAAAGTATTTAGTCAGCCACCAATTGTGCAAGTTCTCCCACTTAAAAAGATGAGAGGCCTGTAATTTTCATCATCGGTACACGTCAACTATGACAGACAAATTGAGAGAGAAAAATCCAGAAAATCACATTGTAGGATTTCTAATTAATTTGTTTGCAAATTATGGTGGAAAATAAGTATTTGGTCACCTACAAACAAGCAAGATTTCTGGCTCTCACAGACCTGTAACTTCTTCTTTAAGAGGCTCCTCTGTCCTTCACTCGTTACCTGTATTAATGGCACCATCATTTGTAAATAAATTCATTAAAAATCCTACAATGTGATTTTCTGGATTTTTTCTCTCATTTTGTCTGTCATAGTTGACGTGTACCTATGATGAAAATTACAGGCCTCTCTCATCTTTTTAAGTGGGAGAACTTGCACAATTGGTGGCTGACTAAATACTTTTTTCCCCCACTGTACCCTCTACTGATGCTGCTGACCACTGTTACCCTCTACTGATGCTGCTGACCACTGTTACCCTCTACTGATGCTGCTGACCACTGTTACCCTCTACTGATGCTGCTGACCACTGTTACCCTCTACTGATGCTGCTGACCACTGTTACCCTCTACTGATGCTGCTGACCACTGTTACCCTGTACTGATGCTGCTGGCCACTGTTACCCTCTACTGATGCTGCTGACCACTGTTACCCTCTACTGATGCTGCTGACCACTGTTACCCTCTACTGATGCTGCTGACCACTGTTACCCTCTACTGATGCTGCTGACCACTGTTACCCTCTACTGATGCTGCTGACCACTGTTACCCTCTACTGATGCTGCTGACCACTGTTACCCTGTACTGATGCTGCTGACCACTGTTACCCTCTACTGATGCTGCTGACCACTGTTACCCTGTACTGATGCTGCTGGCCACTGTTACCCTCTACTGATGCTGCTGACCAATGTTAGTGAGGAAGCTCTCTCTGTCTCCCTGCGGCCTGTGGGCTTCACTAGTCTGACTGGGGATGGGGGAGCTAGACACACACCCCTGTGTTTCACAGCATGATAACTCCAACCCACTAATTCATGACAACAGAGCAGCAGTACTGTTGTACCACACATGGCTTTATGTCTCTGTCCTTTAACAAACACATCTGTCACTCTCCTTTACCTCTCTGGCCTTTAACAAACACATCTCTCACCCTCCTTTATCTCTCTGGCCATTAACAAACACATCTGTCACTCTCCTTTACCTCTCTGGCCATTAACAAACACATCTGTCACTCTCCTTTACCTCTCTGTCCTTTAACAAACACATCTCTCACCCTCCTTTATCTCTCTGGCCATTAACAAACACATCTGTCACTCTCCTTTACCTCTCTGGCCTTTAACAAACACATCTCTCACTCTTTTTGAAACACTCAATGGTTTATATCACCATTGAAAAGTAGCCCTGAGGGATTAGAGCATAATGAAAACATCTGTCTATCCCTATCTCTTTCTCTCTCACCCCTCTCTCTCTCTCTCTTTCTCTCTCACCCCCCTCTCCATCTCCCCACCCTCTCTTCTTCTCTGTATATCCCCCATCTCTCTCTCTCACCCACACACTGTCTTTTTAACTCACACTTAAAAAGGCTTTCTAAAGATAGAATCCTGAAGATAAAGAGGAAACACACAGTGTCATTGCAACAGCATGGAGCTGTTCCACTCCAGAATGGTTGTGGTGGCAAAATACAGAGAGTTCGACCTCCAGCTGTGTGTGTGTGAGTGAGAGAGAAGAGAGTGTGTGTGTGTAACTACCTGCATGCATTTATTTATGTGTGTGTGTGTGTGTGTGTGTGTGTGTGTGTGTGTACACCTCCAGCTTATTAACAGTTACACTCTGAGAGTTATAAGGTCCCTTGGGGCCCCGTTTTCATCAAAGGGCCTTTCTCTGAGATACTGGGTTTAGGTCCCAAAGATGAGAGAGAATGGAGAGAGATGACAGAGAACAGAGATAGATGACAGAGAGAACAGATAGCGAGAGATGACTGAGAGAGATAACAGAGAGAGATTTGAGAGAACAGAGAGAACAGAGAGAGATGAGCGAGAGAGAACAGAGAGAGATGAGAACAGAGAGATTTGAGAGAGGGAGAACAGAGAGAGAGATGAGCGAGAGAGAACAGAGAGAGAGAGAACAGAGAGAGATGAGAGAGATGAGAGAGAACAGAGAGCGCTTTGAGAGAACAGAGAACTGAGAGAGATGAGAACAGAAAGAGATTTGAGAGAGAGAACAGAGAGAGAGAGAACAGAGAGCGATGACAGAGAGAACAGAGAGAGATGAGAACAGAGCGAGATGAGAGAGAGAGAGAATAGAGTGAGATGAGATGAGAGGTAGAGATTAAGAGATCTGGGTCCTACGGCAGCTGACCTGCTGGATGAAATACAGGATGAAAAACATAGGCCACTTGTTTTCTTTCAAATATGTTTCTCAAACCAGAACCCTGAAGGAAGGCTGTTGAACTGAACCCTGAAGGAAGACTGTTGAACTGAACCCTTAAGGAAAACTGTTGAACTAAACCCTGAATGAAGGCTGTTGAACTGAACCCTGAAGGAAAACTGTTGAACTGAACCCTGAAGGAAGACTGTTGAACTGAACCCTGAAAGAAGACTGTTGAACTGAACCCTGAAAGAAAACTGTTGAACTGAACCCTGAAGGAAGACTGTTGAACTGAACCCTGAAGGAAGACTGTTGAACTGAACCCTGAAGGAAGACTGTTGAACTGAACCCTGAAGGAAGACTGTTGAACTGAACCCTGAAGGAAGACTGTTGAACTGAACCCTGAAGGAAAACTGTTGAACTGAACCCTGAAGGAAGACTGTTGAACTGAACCCTGAAGGAAGACTGTTGAACTGAACACTGAAGGAAGACTGTTGAACTGAACCCTGAAAGAAAACTGTTGAACTGAGCCCTGAAGGAAGACTGTTGAACTGAACCCTGAAGGAAGACTGTTGAACTGAACCCTGAAGGAAGACTGTTGAACTGAACCCTGAAGGAAGACTGTTGAACTGAACCCTGAAGGAAGACTGTTGAACTTAACCCTGAAGGAAAACTGTTGAACTGAACCCTGAAGGAAGACTGTTGAACTGAACACTGAAGGAAGACTGTTGAACTGAACCCTGAATGAAGACTGTTGAACTGAACCCTGAAGGAAGGCTGTTGAACTGAAACCTTAAGGAAGACTGTTGAACTGAAGCCTGAAGGAAGGCTGTTGAACTGAACCCTGATGGAAGGCTGTTGAACTGAACCCTAAAGGAAGGCTGTTGAACTGAACCCTGAAGGAAGACTGTTGAACTGAACCCTGAAGGATGACTATTGAACTGAACCCTGAAGGAAGGCTGTTGAACTGAACTCTGAAGGAAGGCTGTTGAACTGAACCCTGAAGGAAGGCTGTTGAACTGAACCCTGAAGGAAGACTGTTGAACTGAACCCTGAAGGAAGACTGTTGAACTGAACCCTGAAGGAAGGCTGTTGAACTGAACCCTGAAGGAAGGCTGTTGAACTGAACCCTGAAGTAAGACTGTTGAACTGAGCTCTGAAGGAAGGCTGTTGAACTGAACCCTGAAGGAAGACTGTTGAACTGAACCCTGAAGGAAGACTGTTAAACTGAACCCTGAAGGAAGACTGTTGAACTGAACCCTGAAGGAAGGCTGTTGAACTGAACCCTGAAGGAAGGCTGTTCAACTTAACCCTGAAGGAAGGCTGTTGAACTGAACCCTGAAGGAAGACTGTTGAACTGAACCCTGAAGGAAGATTGTTGAACTGAACCCTGAAAGAAGGCTGTTGAAATGAACCCTGAAGGAAGGCTGTTGAACTGAACCCTGAAGGAAGGCTATTGAACTGATCCCTGAAGGAAGGCTGTTGAACTGAACCCTGAAGGAAGACTGTTGAACTGAACCCTGAAAGAAGACTGTTGAACTGAACCCTGAAGGGAAGCTGTTGAACTGAACCCTGAAGGAAGGCTGTTGAACTGAACCCTGAATGAAGACTGTTGAACTGAACCCTGAAGGAAGGCTGTTGAACTGAAACCGGAAGGAAGACTGTTGAACTGAAGCCTGAAGGAAGGCTGTTGAACTGAACCCTGATGGAAGGCTGTTGAACTGAACCCTAAAGGAAGGCTGTTGAACTGAACCCTGAAGGAAGACTGTTGAACTGAACCCTGAAGGATGACTATTGAACTGAACCCTGAAGGAAGGCTGTTGAACTGAACTCTGAAGGAAGGCTGTTGAACTGAACCCTGAAGGAAGGCTGTTGAACTTAACCCTGAAGGAAGACTGTTGAACTGAACCCTGAAGGAAGACTGTTGAACTGAACCCTGAAGGAAGGCTGTTGAACTGAACCCTGAAGGAAGGCTGTTGAACTGAACCCTGAAGTAAGACTGTTGAACTGAACCCTGAAGGAAGGCTGTTGAACTGAACCCTGAAGGAAGACTGTTGAACTAAACCCTTAAGGAAGACTGTTGAACTGAACCCTGAAGGAAGACTGTTGAACTGAACCCTGAAGGAAGGCTGTTGAACTGAACCCTGAAGGAAGGCTGTTGAACTGAACCCTGAAGGAAGACTGTTGAACTGAACCCTGAAAGAAGACTGTTGAACTGAACCCTGAAGGAAGGCTGTTGAACTGAACCCTGAAGGAAGGCTGTTGAACTGAACCCTGAAGGAAGACTGTTGAACTGAACCCTGAAGGATGACTATTGAACTGAACCCTGAAGGAAGGCTGTTGAACTGAACCCTGAAGGAAGACAGTTGAACTGAACCCTGAAGGAAGACTGTTGAACTGAACCCTGAAGGAAGACTGTTGAACTGAACCCTGAAGGAAGGCTGTTGAACTGAACCCTGAAGGAAGGCTGTTCAACTGAACCCTGAAGGAAGGCTGTTGAACTGAACCCTGAAGGAAGACTGTTAAACTGAACCCTGAAGGAAGATTGTTGAACGGAACCCTGAAGGAAGGCTGTTGAAATGAACCCTGAAGGAAGGCTGTTGAAATGAACCCTGAAGGAAGGCTGTTGAACTGAACCATGAAGAAAGGCTGTTGAACTGAACCCTGAAGGAAGACTGTTGAACTGAACCCTGAAAGAAGACTGTTGAACTGAACCCTGAAGGAAGGCTGTTGAACTGAACCCTGAAGGAAGGCTGTTGAACTGAACCCTGAAGGAAGACTGTTCAACTGAACCCTGAAGGATGACAATTGAACTGAACCCTGAAGGAAGGCTGTTGAACTGAACCCTGAAGGAAGGCTGTTGAACTGAACCCTGAAGGAAGGCTGTTGAACTGAACCCTGAAGGAAGACTGTTGAACTGAACACTGAAGGAAGACTGTTGAACTGAACCCTGAAGGAAGGCTGTTGAACTGAACCCTGAAGGAAGGCTGTTGAACTGAACCCTGAAGGAAGACTGTTGAACTGAACCCTGAAGGAAGGCTGTTGAACTGAACCCTGAAGGAAGACTGTTGAACTAAACCCTGAAGGAAGACGGTTGAACTGAACCCTGAAGGAAGACTGTTGAACTGAACCCTGAAGGGAGATTGTTGAACTGAACCCTGAAGGAAGGCTGTTGAACTGAACGCTGAAGGAAGACTGTTGAACTGAACCCTGAAGGAAGGCTGTTGAACTGAACCCTGAAGGAAGGCTGTTGAACTGAACCCTGAAGGAAGGCTGTTGAACTTAACCCTGAAGGAAGACTGTTGAACTGAACCCTGAATGAAGACTGTTGAACTGAACCCTGAAGGAAGACTGTTGAACTGAACCCTGAAGGAAGACTGTTGAACTGAACCCTGAAGGAAAACTGTTGAACTGAACCCTGAAGGAAGACTGTTGAACTGAACCCTGAAATAAGACTGTTGAACTGAACCCTGAAGGAAAATGGTTGAACTGAACCCTGAAGGAAGACTGTTGAACTGAACCCTGAAGGAAGACTGTTGAACTGAACCCTGAAGGAAGACTGTTGAACTGAACCCTGAAGGAAGACTGTTGAACTGAACCCTGAAGGAAAACTGTTGGACTGAACCCTGAAGGAAGACTGTTGAACTGAACCCTGAAGGAAGACTGTTGAACTGAACCCTGAATGAAGACTGTTGAACTGAACCCTGAAGGAAGGCTGTTGAACTGAACCCTGAAGGAAGACTGTTGAACTGAACCCTGAAGGAAGACTGTTGAACTGAACCCTGAATGAAGACTGTTGAACTGAACCCTGAAGGAAGACTGTTGAACTGAACCCTGAAGGAAGACTGTTGAACTGAACCCTGAAGGAAGACTGTTGAACTGAACCCTGAAGGAAAACTGTTGAACTGAACCCTGAATGAAGACTGTTGAACTGAACCCTGAAGGAAGACTGTTGAACTGAACCCTGAAGGAAGACTGTTGAACTGAACCCTGAAGGAAGACTGTTGAACTGAACCCTGAATGAAGACTGTTGAACTGAACCCTGAAGGAAGACTGTTGAACTGAAACCTGAAGGAAGACTGTTGAACTGAAGCCTGAAGGAAGGCTGTTGAACTGAACCCTGATGGAAGGCTGTTGAACTGAACCCTGAAGGAAAACTGTTGAACTGAACCCTGAAGGAAGACTGTTGAACTGAACCCTGAAGGAAGACTGTTGAACTGAACCCTGAATGAAGACTGTTGAACTGAACCCTGAAGGAAGACTGTTGAACTGATCCCTGAAGGAAGACTGTTGAACTGAACCCTGAAGGAACACTGTTGAACTGAACCCTGAAGGAAGGCTGTTGAACTGAACCCTGAAGGAAGACTGTTGAACTGAACCCTGAAGGATGACTATTGAACTGAACCCTGAAGGAAGGCTGTTGAACTGAACCCTGAAGGAAGACTGTTGAACTGAACCCTGAAGGAAGGCTGTTGAACTGAACCCTGAAGGAAGGCTGTTGAACTGAGCCCTGAAGGAAGGCTGTTGAACTGAACCCTGAAGGAAGACTGTTGAACTGAATCCTGGAGGAAGACTGTTGAACTGAACCCTGAAGGAAGACTTTTGAACTGAACCCTGAAAGAAGACTGTTGAACTGAACCCTGAAGGAAAACTGTTGAACTTAACAATGAAGGAAGACTGTTGAACTGAACCCTGAAAGAAGACTGTTGAACTGAACCCTGAAGGAAAACTGTTGAACTGAACCCTGAAGGAAGACTGTTGAACTGAACCCTGAAGGAAGACTGTTGAACTGAACCCTGAATGAAGACCGTTGAACTGAACCCTGAAGGAAAACTGTTGAACTGAACCCTGAAGGAAGACTGTTGAACTGAACCCTGAAGGAAGACTGTTGAACTGAACCCAGAATGAAGACTGTTGAACTGAACCCTGAAAGAAGACTGTTGAACTGAACCCTGAAGGTAAACTGTTGAACTGAACCCTGAAGGAAGACTGTTGAACTGAACCCTGAAGGAAGACTGTTGAACTGAACCCTGAAGGAAGACTGTTGAACTGAACCCTGAAGGAAGACTGTTGAACTGAACCCTGAAGGAAGACTGTTGAACTGAACCCTGAAGGAAAACTGTTGAACTGAACCCTGAAGGAAGACTGTTGAACTGAACACTGAAGGAAGACTGTTGACCTGAACCCTGAAGGAAGACTGTTGAACTGAACCCAGAATGAAGACTGTTGAACTGAACCCGGAAGGAAGGCTGTTGAACTGAAACCTGAAGGAAGACTGTTGAACTGAAGCCTGAAGGAAGGCTGTTGAACTGAACCCTGATGGAAGGCTGTTGAACTGAACCCTGAAGGAAGGCTGTTGAACTGAACCCTGAAGGAAGGCTGTTGAACTGAACCCTGAAGGAAGACTGTTGAACTGAACCCTGAAGGAAGACTGTTGAACTGAACCCTGAAGGAAGACTGTTGAACTGAACACTGAAGGAAGACTGTTGAACTGCATTGCAGAGAGATATTCCCTGAGTGTCTCCATCAAACCAGAACCCGGAAGTTAGACTGGGGCAAAACAGATGGGGTTGGCTTAGATTGTTGATAACATGTGAACTATATTTAGTCTCCAATGTTTATTGAAAACATAAATAAAGTTGCACAATGCGCATTTGTCTCTCAAATACATCGTTACAGTTGTTGGCTAGCTAGCTAGCAAATATTAACCATATTAGCATAGACCTCAGTCAAAACCCCTCAAAACAAGACAGCTCGGAGATTCCAACCAGCGATCATTCAGTTAATGACCTAACGCTCTTAACAGCTAGGCTACCTGCCGCCACATAGCAGCTTCC
This sequence comes from Coregonus lavaretus, assembly GCF_964263955.1. Taxonomy (NCBI): domain Eukaryota; kingdom Metazoa; phylum Chordata; class Actinopteri; order Salmoniformes; family Salmonidae; genus Coregonus; species Coregonus lavaretus. The sequence goes on along the minus strand of NC_140019.1, from coordinate 34,079,923 downwards.
TGTCATTGTTGCTAGCTATCTGGCCATCCCGAATCACAACAACACACAGCCTTCTGCCCCATTGAAGCGCGGACATTGTTTTCATGACGTTGTCAGCTAACCCGTCTCTAGGGAATAGGGCGCCATTTGAGACGCAGCCAGTCACTTGTGACTGAACATGCTAACAGGCTAATATAGTGATATTATAGGACGTGGTGGGCAGTGACTCACGATGTTGACTTGTAGTGGACCAGAACCAGAGCCTGTTCTGAGCAGTCTCCTCCTGCAGCTGCCAGTCTCTCCATCACCAAGACACACTGAGGATGACAGGGTGTCTGCTGAAGGGGACAGACACACAGACAGTTCAACCACCACACACAAGCATGCGTACACCAACATGCACACACTGACACAGGCAGGCAGGCATGTGTACACACAGCCTGTAGGACAAGAAAATACAAATACAACACACACTCATCTAGTACCTGTGTGTCCCGGGAACAGGGTCAGAGTAGTGATGGTGCTGGGGGGGAGAGGGAGGGAGTGACACCTCTGAAGAGACACTCTGAGGGGGGGCTCTAAAGGTGACACCCCCGGGGGACGAGACAGGGCCTGGAACACACTGGACCGTTACGCAAGCATGCACACACACCAAACGTCTCTCACATACAGTACATACAGATCCCCCAAACAATACATCTTCTTTCCTTCTCAGAGTAAAGTACATTTAAAACCCACAGTATATTCTGGTGCACAGGTTCTGAGTGCATGCCTTGTGATACAACCTTGTGATACAATATGAATCATTCCTACCAGTCAGGTAACACAATATGAATAATTCCAACCAGTCAGGTAACACAATATGAATCATTCCAACCAGTCAGGTGATACAATATGAATCATTCCAACCAGTCAGGTGATACAATATGAATCATTCCAACCAGTCAGGTGATACAATATGAATCATTCCAACCAGTCAGGTGATACAATATGAATCATTCCAACCAGTCAGGTGATACAATATGAATCATTCCAACCAGTCAGGTGAATGTGTCTCCAGGTGAAAAGTTCAGAGTGTGAGTTATTATAATGAGGGAATAAAGAATGGACAGAACGTATGGGAGCGGTGAGGCAGAAAATTGGCCACGGACAGAGAGAGTGAAAGAGAGAGAGAGCAGAGAGCGAGAGAACCATCAAGAATATTAAAAAGCAGAGAAAGCAGAGGAAGAGCAGCTGAAGGAAAGGAGGATGTATGAATACAGCCTTCTAGAAATGGGACAGAGCGTGCAGCATTTTTGTAGAGTAGGAGGGTATAAATACAAGGTTTGTAATCACCTCCCATCAAAGCGTGCAGCGCGTGGTGTGGTTGATTCATTACTGGCCCTACCAGCCAGGAGGACTACAGCCAATATTTAAATGAGAGTTGGCAGAGACTGGTCAGATTCCCACTTTCATTCTCTCAGCAGTGGGATAGTGTGTGTGTGTGTGTGTGTGTGTGTGTGTATGTGTGTGTGTGTGTGTGTGTGTGTGTGTGTACGAGGTCTTATTCAGTACGTGTTGGGACTAGGGATCCATGTGTGTGTGTGTGTGTGTATGTTTGTGTGTGTGTGTGTGAGGTCTTACTCTGTGACTCAGCGCGGGGTCTGTCTCCACGGTAACTGAGGGCTCTATGACAGAGCATGGCCTGGCCAGACCGCCCGCCCGTCTTCGACCCGGCGAGAGGTGCATCATGGGACCGGGCCTGCGTCTGTGCCGGCACAGAGAGCCCCCCTCGGCCTGCTGAGTAACGGCAAACATACAGCCCTCTGGGAAGGGACTGCAGACTTGGAGGTCGACCAGGGCTGAGGCAGGACGGGGGCGAGGGTATGGGGGCTTGGGAGGGGCAGGGGTCTTCACTGGACTAGAACAGGACTGGACTGACCTGGGTCTCCTCAAAACACTGCCTGATAGAGCTCCCTAATCAATCAACCAATCAATCAATAAACAATCAATTAATTAATCAATAAATCCATCAATCGATCAATCAATCAATCTGGTTCTATGTAAGAAACAATTCCATCTAACTCCATTCACAACCCTGATTTCCATTTTAGTTTCCTCACAGGAAAATCCTCTGTTAGACCAAGCCCAGTATTACTCTAACTCACTGTAATGCAGTATAGGAGGGACTGACGTGTCCTGACTTGCTGTGAGAGAGAGACCGGAGGGGAGATGAGATGACTAATCTGTGAGGAGAGCTGCAGTTAGGGTGGGGGCAGTCACACACACACACTGTTTTCTGTTGCACATATTTGCTCTACCATGCCTGATGTTACTAATTGAGGGCTTGGAAATTAGTTGACTAGCTGGGGCTGGAATAGAACACACGTGGAATGTCTAAGGGATCCCTGAGGACTGGGTTGGGAACCACTTTTAGAACTAGATTCCCATGTTTTTTTAGGACAAGATTTGCTGGTGTGTTTATGTGTGGAGGAGACAGGAAGGGGTAGGAAAGACAGACTACTGTGGTCTAACTAACACTCCACACAGAGAGCGCTGACTCTACTTCCTCCTCTGGCCAACAGATGGGGCAAAAGAATACCCACAACATACCCGCTGCTCTCTGAATATTACCCACAACCTCTAACAGACCTATAGCCTACTTATTCAACGTTGTAAAGTAACTGTTACGAGACTTGCATCAAGCATTTAGATGATTTCTGTTGTTTTTAAAAAGCAAAAGAATGATGATGTTTAACAAGGTTAAAAAGGTTAACAATGAGACAATGTTGTAATGTTATAGTTATGTAATAGTTACATGACAGGATCTGATAATGACGTAGAATGAATGAATGATTTGATAGCACTGAATAAAATGAGGTGATGACTTACAATAACACATTTGATCATTACCAGGCAGATTACAAATAACTATTTGAATTCATTCCTGAATTGACTATTTGCAGTCCCTTACAAAAATGTTTGTGGCAAATTGTGGCAAAATTGTGTCACAAAATGTTGCCAGAAGTTTGCAATTGTTTGCCACTAGTGGTGAATCTGCGGTAAATAATATAATATAATACAATATTTATTGCCAGCAGTGGCAAACAGTTTACCGGAAGCCATTTCTGGTGAACACATGACTTCAAAGCCAGTAACCATTGACGAGCAATTAAGGGGATTAGAAAAATGTGCTGGAAAATGGAAACCAAGCTAGCTATCTACCAAAGATGTCCAGTGAGTGAACGTATTAATTAAACCTCCTAATAAACTTAAAAATTGTGTTAGTTCATTGATGGCTAGTTAGCAATGTCATGTTTTATGGGATAGAGTGAAACACATTTTGTTGATACCAGTTTCAATCTGTCAGCGCCACTGACTGGCTAGCGTTTGGCTAGCGCTTAGCTAGTTGGCTAGCGCTTAGCTAGCTAGCTAACATTAGCTATCATATTTTTGCACAATTCATATGATCGCTAGCTAGCTAACTAATGATTTGCCTAAACAATTATATTTTTTTGTGAATACGTTGCTGTCTTTTAATACCAATATGCATTTCAATATGCTAGTATCACTGTTCAATAGTATGTTAGCTAGCACAACAGCTAAGGTAGCAACAATATGAGCTGACTTGACATCCAAGCAAGACTTCACTTTTGCAGATGTATACCCTTCCGCTATCTGTGGTGTTGGAAGAGGCTGTATTGGTAGAAGGATGCATCAACACCCTGGAAAGATGTTTGTGGTGCACTCCCTCATAACACTTTTTTTTGAGTGTATCATCTTCAAGCTTGATAAAGTAAGCAAATGCATTTATTATTCTCATAAATGTAGCCCATACATTCATTTTTTTTTTTACAATTAGATATTTAATTGCTTTAAACTAGTAGCTCATCTTGATCATGTGTTGTTCCTTCTCTCTTTCTAGAAGCAATCAGTTACAAGGCCTTCAATCTTAACTGAGGACAGACTGAAGCCTTCAATCAAACTGAGGACAGACTGAGGCCTTCAATCAAACTGAGGACAGACTGAGGCCTTCAATCAAACTGAGGACAGACTGAGGCCTTCAATCAAACTGAGGACAGATTGAGGCCTTCAATCAAACTGAGGACAGACTGAGGCCTTCAATCAAACTGAGGACAGACTGAGGCCTTCAATCAAACTGAGGACAGACTGAGGCCTTCAATCAAACTGAGGACAGACTGAGGCCTTCAATCAAACTGAGGACATATGTGCACCAGTTCAAGGTTTCTTGCATGGATGGAATTGAGATGTAATTTAGCAATAATTCATTTTGGAACAATAATATGAATTGCCATATTAGGCATAACTAAATGTTATGTTGCTTTTCTTCCACCCAAGCCTTATACACCTGAGCCAGGAAGAAGAGACAAATAGTAGACAACTGGCTCAGGAAGAAGAGACAACTAGCTCAGTCAGGAAGAAGAGACAACTAGCTCAGTCAGGAAGAAGAGACAACTAGCTCAGTCAGGAAGAAGAGACAACTAGCTCAGTCAGGAAGAAGAGACAACTAGCTCAGCCAGGAAGAAGAGACAACTAGCTCAGTCAGGAAGAAGAGACAACTAGCTCAGTCAGGAAGAAGAGACAACTAGCTCAGTCAGGAAGAAGAGACAACTAGCTCAGTCAGGAAGAAGAGACAACTAGCTCAGTCAGGAAGAAGAGACAACTAGCTCAGCCAGGAAGAAGAGACAACTAGCTCAGTCAGGAAAAAGAGACAACTAGCTCAGTCAGGAAGAAGAGACAACTAGCTCAGTCAGGAAGAAGAGACAACTAGCTCAGTCAGGAAGAAGAGACAACTAGCTCAGTCAGGAAGAAGAGACAACTAGCTCAGTCAGGAAGAAGAGACAACTAGCTCAGTCAGGAAGAAGAGACAACTAGTAGACAACTGTCTCTTAATGATGAAGTCCCCAGTCTAGACTGAATATCATAATTAGTTGATAAGTTTGAAACAATTGTGTTGAGGCTTGGCTGAAGACACATCTAGTATACTGCGGGTCTCTATGAACAGTTGGCCACATATTAAAAGGTAGAAACTTTAGCAGGCCTAAGTCCCAGTTTGTACTAGCTACATCGTTTGTATATACACTGTATAGCACTTATACAAGGCAGAAACATTGTTTCCTTGCTGAAAATATATAATGCCAGTTTCAGTGATAAGCAACATCAAGGCAACTTTGTAACAGCTGCCCTTGTTTTCCCAAAGCCAAACCCACCCATTAGACGCTGAATCTACCTTTTTAAGATGCCAAAATATAAAGTGTTTTCAGTCATTGTTTTCTGTATCCTAATTTTGTTTTTGTTTTGTGTTTTCTGATTGATTCAGTTCATGTATTCAACAAGCTTTGGACGAAGGACTTCCACGGGGCAGCCATCTCCAAAGTTCACTCAAAAAGGCAATAGTTCTGAACTGGGATTGATTTAGTTTTTGTTGTTTAAATTATTTACATTTTGTTAATGATCTTTTAAACTTACATTGGTTGAAAGCTATTGCTCAATTAACACTTACCTCATGTAAATTCTGCAGTTGCCCATTTAAACATCCTAAGGTCAACATCCCCATAGTGTTCACATTTCTCTCATGTGAATGTAGCTAGATACAAATATTAAATAATCAATATATTTGGGAAATATCCAGTCTTTGCTCTTTTCTTTATTAGCATGCTGATGATTTCAACTTGTATTGGATTTATTTTTGCAGTAAACAGTAGAATGTTAATTAAGTTTCCCAGAATTTTTTGCCAGAAGTTTACAAGTCGCCTCAAATTTGCCGCAACAGTTTGCCACAAAACTAATTTGCATGTGAAAATATGAACTTGCCGCAAATTTGCAGCAAATTGGCCAAAGGTTTGCTACAACTGTTTGCCAGAAGCCTGTTTTTTTCGATAAGGGGTGTTGAACATAAAACAGTTTTCATGTTTATCATCAACATACTCACCTTAAATACTTCCTGGTGGCAGTTTCCTGCTGGCTCCCTAGTGGCTACGGTCTCTCCTTCCCGTAACTCTGATTGGCCGTTTGGAAGGTGTGTCTGATCTGAGACAGGTAGAGCATCCTTGGAATCCAGATAATTTCCTGAGTGTCCCTCTCCTCTCTCTCCTCCCTCTCCTCTCTCTCCTCCCTCTCCTCTCTCTCCTCCCTCTCTTTCTCTCTCTTCCACTGTAGACAGACATTCTAAGGGGTCTCTGTGTACTTCTGTCTCTTTCTGAGTCTCTCTCTCCAGCCTTGAGTGTGGCACGTGTTTCTCTACTGTAGCTACAGACGTGTGCCGTGTCTGTCTCTCTGTCTGTCTGACTGTCTGTCTGGCCATCTCCAATGAGCTCACACACACCAGGCCGTTAACGCTCGGTGAGTCCGGACACACCCTCCAGGCCTTCAGCACCACCTGAGGAGACCGTCTGCCTATCAGAGGAGGGGGTGAGGCAGGGTCACAGGCAGGGGAGCGAGGGGGGTGAGGGGTCAGGGGTGAGCCGGGTGTCAGGGGACACTCTGGGTGGTCCTCACTGCGGAGGGTCTGGGAAACACTGTGGACGTAGTCCCCCAGACGCTGCCCTGCTCTGGGGTGGCCCAGTGGCGACCGCTCCCCTCTCCCCTCTGGAGGAGAGAAGGAGTGAGAAGACATCCGCCATTTTCTAGCCGTCCCCGCAACGTTGCTGAAGAACTTAATCAGACCCCCAAAATGTCCACCTTTGCTGTCAGAGTGTTTTGGAGCCGCTGGGTGAAAGTCCCTGATGCTCTCGAAGTCCACCGAGCCATAGTCAGAGTCCATGGTCTTGTCCAGTGTGTGGAGCTCTGAGTCAAAACTCCTCTCTGAGTAGGCCGGGTTCCCCTTCCCCAGGACAGAGATCCTCCTCAGGTAACTCCACACGTCAGCTCCCTTAGACCTCCTCCCACCCAGCGGGGCCTTGGGGCTGCCCCTCACACTCTGCTCCACACACACTCCTGCTGAGGTACTGTTACAGTTAGAGGAGTGGTTGGCCTGCGCCTGAGCCTGGACCTGACATCTCTTGGTGTAGGAGGCTCTCTCTGTGGGCTCAGAGCTGTTCTGGGTAACAGGCTCCACTAGCGAGGGAAGATGGTGTCTGTCCAGCGTAGCTGTCAGATCTATGTCCTCAAATGAGCAGTCGAACTCGGCGGTGTGTCCGGCATACGAGTGCCTCTTCGCGCGGTGGCGGAGTGTGCTCCTAACGGGGTGCAGGGCGTGCGAGGGAAGGAAGTCCTGGCAGAACGAGTTGCCCTCCGTCTCTCCGTCTCTGAACTTAGCGCTGGACCAAGACATCTTCCCCATCCTCCACTTGAAGACACCTGGAGAGCGGAGCTTCTTGATGGAGCGGACCTTGTCAGCGAAGGACAGTTTAGGGATAGAGGCCGCCTCTCCAGGGAGGATCATGGAGTGAGGTCTTCTGTTATCCAGCTCTGAGGCCGCTTTACGCCGGGTCAAGATCTTCCAGATGCCCCCTGTAGCTCTTGGTCTACGGTTGACATCCGGGTGCTCCTCCTTCCCAGGGGTCTGAGGGGGTGCCTGGGTCTCTGCCTGTATATCCCCAGCCCCCTGCCACTGTCCCTGGGCTTGGCCTGGACCCTGTCCCTCTCCCTTCCCAGTCTCCTGGATAGATACGGTGCCGGTCTCATTCTGCACATCCAGAGACACGTTGAAGACTTTATTGACGAACCCGTTGGGGTCGCTGCTGTGGGTGGAGGGGCTGTCCGAGTGTTCCATCCTCTCTCATCTCATCCTACTACAGCTACGTCAGCTATCAGCTCCGGACCGCACCATCTCTTTCACTCACACACACCTGGAGAGACAAAACACACAACACAGCAATTTGTCAGCTCTCTTATACTCACACACAATTCAATTCCAATCAACTAAAGAACCCTGTATTTATCTCTGAGGGGCAATAAGAACCCTGTATTTATCTCTGAGAGGCAATAAGAACCCTGTATTTATCTCTGAGGGGCAATAGGAACCCTGTATTTATCTCTGAGAGAAAATAAGAACCCTGTATTTATCTCTGAGGGGCAATAGGAACCCTGTATTTATCTCTGAGAGAAAATAAGAACCCTGTATTTATCTCTGAGGGGCAATAGGAACCCTGTATTTATCTCTGAGGGGCAATAGGAACCCTGTATTTATCTCTGAGGGGCAATAAGAACCCTGTATTTATCTCTGAGGGGCAATAGGAACCCTGTATTTATCTCTGAGAGAAAATAAGAACCCTGTATTTATCTCTGAGGGGCAATAGGAACCCTGTATTTATCTCTGAGAGAAAATAAGAACCCTGTATTTATCTCTGAGGGGCAATAATAACCCTGTATTTATCTCTGAAGGGCAATAACAAAACTGGTGTTATTGTACAAAGTTTGGAGGCTTGAGTTCAACCAAATAAACCCTTCATTCATAATATGTCATACAGACCTGACCACATATCAGATGTAGATGCCCCACAAGACAAGATACAGTACAGATACAGATACAAATACAGTACAGATACAGTACAAATGCAGATACAGGTACAGATACAGTACAGATACAGTACAGATACAGGTACAGGTACAGGTACAGATACAGATACAGTACAGATGCATATACAGGTACAGATACAGATACAGTACATATACAGTACAGATACAGATACAGTACATATACAGTACAGATACAGATACATTAAAGATACAGTACAAATGCAGATACAGTTACAGATACAGTACAGATACAGGTACAGGTACAGGTACAGATACAGATACAGATACAGGTACAGGTACAGGTACAGGTACAGGTACAGGTACAGGTACAGATACAGATACAGATACAGATGCAGATGCAGATACAGGTACAGATACAATACAGATACAGATACAGATACAGATACAGATACAGTACAGATGCAGATGCAGATACAGATACAGATACAGATACAGATACAGATACAGATACATGTACATGTACATGTACATGTACATGTACATGTACAGATACAGATACAGATACAGATACAGATACAGATACAGATACAGATACAGATTCAGATACAGATACAGATACAGATACAGATACAGATACAGATACAGATACAGATACAGATACAGATATAGATATAGATACAGTACAGATACAGATACAGAAACAGAAACAGAAACAGAAACAGATACAGAAACAGGTACAGGTACAGATACAGATACAGATACAGATACAGATACAGTACAGATACAGTACAGATACAGAAACAGAAACAGAAACAGAAACAGAAACAGAAACAGAAACAGGTACAGGTACAGGTACAGGTACAGATACAGATACAGGTACAGGTACAGGTACAGATACAGATACAGATACAGATACAGATACAGATACAGATACAGATACAGATACAGTACAGACACAGGTACATATACAGTACAGATACAGATTCAGATTCAGATTCAGTTACAGATACAGATACAGATACAGATACAGATACAGATACAGATAGAGTACAGATACAGATACAGATTCAGTTACAGATACAGATACAGATACAGATACAGATTCAGATACAGATACAGATACAGATACAGATATAGATACAGATACAGATACAGATACAGATACAGATACAGATACAGATAGAGTACAGATACAGATACAGTACAGATACAGAAACAGATACAGTACAGATACAGGTACAGGTACAGGTACAGGTACAGGTACAGGTACAGGTACAGGTACAGGTACAGGTACAGATTCTGATTCTGATTCTGATTCAGATTCAGATTCAGATACAGATACAGATACAGATACATATACATATACAGATACAGATACAGATACAGATACAGATTCAGATACAAATACAGATACAGATACAAATACAGATACAGTACAGATACAGTACATATACAGTACATATACAGATACAGTACACATACAAATACAGTACAGATACAGATACAGTACAGATACAGATACAGTACAGATACAGTACATATACAGATACAGATACAGATACAGTACATATACAGGTACAGATAAAGTACAGATACAGATTCAGATACAGATACAGATACAGATACAGATACATATACAGTACAGATACAGATACAGATACAGAAACAGAAACAGAAACAGATACAGTACAGATACAGTACAGATACAGATGCAGTAGAGATACAGGTACAGATACAGATTCAGATACAGATACAGATACAGATACAGATACAGATACAGATACAGATACAGATACAGATACAGATACAGTACAAATACAGATACAGTGCAGATACAGACACAGTACATATACAAATACTGTACAGATACAGATACAGATACAGTACATATGCAGATGAAGTTACAGGTACAGTACAGATACAGTACAGATAAAGTACAGATACAGATACAGATACAGATACAGTACAGATACAGATACAGATACAGATACAGATACAGATACAGATACAGATACAGATACAGATACAGATACAGTAAAGATACAGATAGAGATACAGTACAGATACAGTACAGATACAGATACAGATATTGATACAGTACAGATACAAATACAGTACAGATACAGATACTGATACAGTACAGATACAGATACAGATACAGATACAGATACAGATACAGATATTGATACAGATACAAATACAGTACAGATACATATACTGATACAGTACAGATACAGTACAGATACAAATACAAATACAGTACAGATACAGATACTGATACAGTACAGATACAGTACAGATACAGATACATATACAGTACTGGTACGGGAACAGGTACAGATACAGTACAGATTGCTGTTTGTGTAAGACTGGTGCATAAAGAGTGCAGTTCAAGAAGCTGTGGTTGCATCCTAAATGTCAGCCTATTCCCTATAGTGACCAGGGCTCTAAAGCCATGCCCTATATAGGCAATAGGGTGCCATTTGGGAGCAGACCCTATCTCTCATCACTTGTAACACATGACTTTACACAGTAGTACATGGTCTTAAATGACTTAACATAGTAGTACATGGTCTTACATGACTTAACATAGTAGTACATGGTCTTACATGACTTAACATAGTAGTACATAATCTTACATGACTTAACATAGTAGTACATGGTCTTACATGACTTAACATAGTAGTACATAATCTTACATGACTTAACATAGTAGTACATGGTCTTACATGACTTAACATAGTAGTACATGGTCTTACATGACTTAACATAGTAGTACATGGTCTTACATGACTTAACACAGTAGTATATGATCTTACATGACTTAACATTGTAGTGCATGGTCGTACATGACTTAACATAGTAGTACATGGTTTTTACATGACTTAACATAGTAGTACATGGTCTTACATGACTTAACATAGTAGTACATGGTCTTACATGACTTAACATAGTAGTACATGGTCTTACATGACTTAACACAGTAGTACATGGTTTTACATGACTTAACACAGTAGTACATGGTCTTACATGACTTAACATAGTAGTACATGGTCTTACATGCCATAACATAGTAGTACATAATCTTACATGACTTAACATAGTAGTACATGGTCTTACATGACTTAACATAGTAGTACATGGTCTTACATGACTTAACATAGTAGTACATGGTCTTACATGACTTAACATTGTAGTGCATGGTCTTACATGACTTAACATAGTAGTACATGGTTTTACATGACTTAACATAGTAGTAAATGGTCTTACATGACTTAACATAGTAGTACATGGTCTTACATGACTTAACATAGTAGTACATGGTCTTACATGACTTAACATAGTGGTACATGGTTTTACATGACTTAACATAGTAGTAAATGGTCTTACATGACTTAACATAGTAGTAAATGGTCTTACATGACTTAACATAGTAGTACATGGTCTTACATGACTTAACATAGTAGTACATGGTCTTACATGACTTAACATAGTAGTAAATGGTCATACATGGACATTCTATAAAGGCATGCATGACTAACACTTTTTTTTTTGGTATTTCAGATGAGCTGATGTAGGGTGACTTGAAATAAGGGAATCTTTCATCTTGTGTGCGATACAGTGGTCCCTTTAAAATGAGTCAGCATTATTTAAACCTCCACCCCCATACCCTTCTATACCCCCGCGAGCCACATTAGCCCAAGTAATTATACAGAAGACACACACCAGGATCCCTTGTTGCCATGGAAACCAAGCTCTACGGAGGTGGGGAGGTGGTGGTGATGTGTGTGTTTGTGATGTGTGTGTTTGTGTGTGTGTGTGTGTTGATATCATACGACAGATCCCCTTCATCTGAGGAGGATGACTGAGACCTAGGCCCAGCCTCCATTCACTCTCTATTCCACATATTAGTGTACTATACTAGCCCTGGTCATTTGCGATAGGACTATGGCCTATTAGCCTATGTTATGTGGACCTACAGATCCCCCACAAGAGTAGTTAAGAATACATGTAGCTAGATACAGTAATATAAAGTAGTTAGATAGAGTATTATAAACTAATCTAAGAGGTATGGTTACATGTAGTTAGATACAGTATTATAAACTAATCTAAGAGGTATGGTTACATGTAGTTAGATACAGTATTATAAATTAATATAAGAGGTATGGTTACATGTAGTTAGATACAGTATTATAAATTAATCTAAGAGGTATGGTTACATGTAGTTAGATACAGTATTATAAATTAATCTAAGAGGTATGGTTACATGTAGTTAGATACAGTATTATAAACTAATCTAAGAGGTATGGTTACATGTAGTTAGATACAGTATTATAAACGAATCTAAAAGGTATGGTTACATCATGTAGTTAGATCCAGTATTATAAACTAATCTAAGAGGTGTGGTAACATGTAGTTAGATACAGTATTATAAACGAATCTAAAAGGTGTGGTTACATGTAGCTAGATACAGTATTGTAAACGAATCTAAAAGGTATGGTTACATCATGTAGTTACATACAGTATTATAAACTAATCTAAGAGGTATTTATAATTATAATTACATATATAGGCCTATATAACCCTATAAACTCGAACAGGTGTAATTTATTCAATATCACTTGGATTAAAATAGGCTCTTATCAAAGATTCATAAAATGGAAAAATATATATATGCCAATACGACATTTTAAATATGCATAGTTTGCCTCACGTTATGTTTATGTATTGTTTTGAATAGGCCTATACAAACGTAAAAGTAAACTGGAAGTGTGTCGCTGAAGAAGAAATGATGATAGGCAACCGTAAGAATCGGCTATAGACAATCTTTAGAACGGTTGACGAAAGTTTTTTTTTCCTCATTGAAGTAATTTAACCGACCCATTTAACTACAACCGTCCGATAATTCGTTACAGTAGCCTATAGCCCCTATTGCAATATGTTGACGACAACAGACGTAACAAGCGAGAAACGTTTACGAACATGCGTTTACAAAATTGTTGTAACCTACCAACTGGCTTTCGAGAGCTGAAACTCCTTGATACATATCGAACTTCTGGACAAAACGTCATCTTCGAAACAGTTACGGTAAGTAGGGTGCAAAAACTTCCCAACCGGTAAGTTTTTAGGTAAATTTTTAATATCTATGAGTAACACTGAAATTATGCTGTGGCGAGTTCTTAGTTTTCAGGCGAAGTCTTTTTACGGTGGCCTAATCTCCTTTAGTTCTAGAAATCCTCCTCAAAACTCTGGAAATGTCCAAAGTTTTCTCTGAGTAGAGAGACTGATGAACTCTCTTGCCCTTTAAGCTCGAGCAGCAGACACCGACACTCAGATATGCGATAAAACGCTGGTACACAGACAGTGGATCAGCAGCACCGACTGTATGAACAGCAGCCAGGGCGCAAAAACACACTCACACTCACACACGCACACACACATTAATAGTTGTATTGAAACAAATTACCTTGATAGACCTAGTTTCCTAAACATATATTTTTTATCCGTTTCTGTTGAAAATGTAATTAGTAAACTGCTCACTAGTTAATTTAAGTAGCCCAATAACCTTAGCTATATAACAGTTCAAGTTAAACATGTCAGTGAAAAGACGAGATTGACTGAACAGTGGTTTCATTGGCTGGACCTGCTTTCAGGAATTGCTTTGAATGTGAAAATCCTTCTATTGAAAGGATACAATGGGACATAGCACACAGGGGAAACTGGAAGAATTCACAAAAACTAAACAGCTTCAGAGTCTTTTAGCTATGAAAGAGGAGATGGTTGGGCAGGGGACTAAATTTAAACGTTTCCTCTCTGTCCTGTTTCTGGCCCATTGTCATCTTATGGCGTTCTCCCTTCTACACAGGAAACAGTGGATCTTACTCTTACGGGGGCGAACCCTCTTTGGCTGACAATGGCAGGAAGCCTGTCTGAATATATGTAAATATCTGTGTGTATGTGTCCCCGCCCACCTATGGTCCTGGAGCACCTTGCTGTTTAGGAACTGGGTGATTTATCCTCCATCCTCTTCCTCTGTAACTCACACTCTACTGTCATCATCCTCTTCCTCTGTAACTCACACTCTACTGTCATCATCCTCTTCCTCTGTAACTCACACTCTACTGTCATCATCCTCTTCCTCTGTAACTCACACTCTACTGTCATCATCCTCTTCCTCCGTAACTCACACTCTACTGTCATCATCCTCTTCCTCTGTAACTCACACTCTACTGTCATCATCCTCTTCCTCTGTAACTCACACTCTACTGTCATCATCCTCTTCCTCCGTAACTCACACTCTACTGTCATCATCCTCTTCCTCCGTAACTCATACTCTACTGTCATCATCCTCTTCCTCTGTAACTCACACTCTACTGTCATCATCCTCTTCCTCTGTAACTCACACTCTACTGTCATCATCCTCTTCCTCTGTAACTCACACTCTACTGTCATCATCCTCTTCCTCTGTAACTCACACTCTACTGTCATCATCCTCTTCCTCTGTAACTCACACTCTACTGTCATCATCCTCTTCCTCTGTAACTCACACTCTACTGTCATCATCCTCTTCCTCTGTAACTCACACTCTACTGTCATCATCCTCTTCCTCTGTAACTCACACTCTACTGTCATCATCCTCTTCCTCTGTAACTCACACTCTACTGTCATCATCCTCTTCCTCTGTAACTCACACTCTACTGTCATCATCCTCTTCCTCTGTAACTCATACTCTACTGTCATCATCCTCTTCCTCTGTAACTCACACTCTACTGTCATCATCCTCTTCCTCTATAACTCACACTCTACTGTCATCATCCTCCTCCTCTGTAACTCACACTCTACTGTCATCATCCTCTTCCTCTGTAACTCACACTCTACTGTCATCATCCTCTTCCTCTGTAACTCACACTCTACTGTCATCATCCTCTTCCTCTGTAACTCACACTCTACTGTCATCATCCTCTTCCTCTGTAACTCACACTCTACTGTCATCATCCTCTTCCTCTGTAACTCACACTCTACTGTCATCATCCTCTTCCTCTGTAACTCACACTCTACTGTCATCATCCTCTTCTTGAGGTTTGAAAAGGCTTCTGAAGTTTCTAATTACCTATTTGAAATTTCAGACTTTATTTTCCCCTTACAAAAAAATATAAACCCCTATAAAAATGTCCATTAATTAATTATAATCCACATAATAATTCACATTTCCTGTTGCTGCAGGATTATTTTCCTGCTGTAGCAATCTGTCTCAAATGAAGGGACCTATACACTCTAAGTGGCAGCAATGTCAAGTATTGTAATGTCTGATCCTCTTCTTGCTCTATCCCTTCCCCTTGAATCCGTCGTTCATTACCCTGACCGTTTAACTGCTTTATGTTTATGGTTAGAAACATCTCTGTCTGAGCCAGCAAGAGCCCTCTCTGTCTCTGCCCCCTGCCACCTGCCTCCTTCTCTCACATTCACTCACTTCCTCACAGAAGCCAGGCAGCTTTCCTGTTGTCCCCTCCAGTCAGTCACAATGCACACATCCTGATCCTGCCCTAAAGCTCAGTCTCTACTGTGGTCGTTCTCAGTCTAGCTCAGACCTGCCCAACCCAGACACATTACACCAAACACATAGACATTCACATATACAGTACATTACACCAAACTCAGCTCAGACATACACCGACTACACACAGGGACACACTTTGACGAGTGATTAGAAAGAGAGAGAGAGAGAGAGAGAGAGAGAGAGAGAGAGAGAGAGAGAGAGGGAGAGAGAGAGCGAGACCAATGTTTGACCAACTTAAGCTATAGGTCTACCGTCCTACAGATGTTCGAAATTAAAACATTTTTTAAGGGGAATATACAGTGAGGGAAAAAAGTATTTGATCCCCTGCTGATTTTGTACGTTTGCCCACTGACAAAGACATGATCAGTCTATAATTTTAATGGTAGGTTTATTTGAACATTGAGAGACAGAATAACAACAAAAAAATCAAGAAAAACACGTAAAAAATGTTATAAATTGATTAGCATTTTAATGAGGGAAATAAGTATTTGACCCCTCTGCAAAACATGACTTAGTACTTGGTGGCAAAACCCTTGTTGGCAATCACAGAGGTCAGACGTTTCTTGTAGTTGGCCACCAGGTTTGCACACATCTCAGGAGGGATTTTGTCCCACTCCTCTTTGCAGATCTTGCGGATCTTCTCCAAGTCATTAAGGTTTCGAGGCTGACGTTCGGCAACTCGAACCTTCAGCTCCCTCCACAGATTTTCTATGGGATTAAGGTCTGGAGACTGGCTAGGCCACTCCAGGACCTTAATGTGCTTCTTCTTGAGCCACTCCTTTGTTGCCTTGGCCGTGTGTTTTGGGTCATTGTCATGCTGGAATACCCATCCACGACCCATTTTCAATGCCCTGGCTGAGGGAAGGAGGTTCTCACCCAAGATTTGACGGTACATGGCCCCGTCCATCGTCCCTTTGATGCGGTGAAGTTGTCCTGTCCCCTTAGCA
This sequence comes from Coregonus lavaretus, assembly GCF_964263955.1. Classification (NCBI taxonomy): domain Eukaryota; kingdom Metazoa; phylum Chordata; class Actinopteri; order Salmoniformes; family Salmonidae; genus Coregonus; species Coregonus lavaretus. The sequence continues at coordinate 34,063,018 of NC_140019.1, read as the reverse complement.
GAAAAACACCCCCAAAGCATTTATGTTTTCACCTCCATGTTTGACGGTGGGGATGGTGTTCTTGGGGTCATAGGCAGCATTCCTCCTCCTCCAAACACGGCGAGTTGAGTTGATGCCAAAGAGCTCGATTTTGGTCTCATCTGACCACAACACTTTCACCCAGTTCTCCTCTGAATCATTCAGATGTTCATTGGCAAACTTTAGACGGGCATGTATATGTGCTTTCTTGAGCAGGGGGACCTTGCGGGCGCTGCAGGATTTCAGTCCTTCACGGCGTAGTGTGTTACCAATTGTTTTCTTGGTGACTATGGTCCCAGCTGCCTTGAGATAATTGACAAGATCCTCCCGTGTAGTTCTGGGCTGATTCCTCACTGTTCTCATGATCATTGCAACTCCAAGAGGTGAGATCTTGCATGGAGCCCCAGGCCGAGGGAGATTGACAGTTATTTTGTGTTTCTTCCATTTGCGAATAATCGTACCAACTGTTGTCACCTTCTCACCAAGCTGCTTGGCGATGGTCTTGTAACCCATTCCAGCCTTGTGTAGGTCTACAATCTTGTCCCTGACATCCTTGGAGAGCTCTTTGGTCTTGGCCATGGTGGAGAGTTTGGAATCTGATTGATTGATTGCTTCTGTGGACAGGTGTCTTTTATACAGGTAACAAGCTGAGATTAGGAGCACTCCCTTTAAGAGTGTGCTCAGCTCGTTACCTGTATAAAAGACACCTGGGAGCCAGACATCTTTCTGATTGAGAGGGGGTCAAATACTTATTTCCCTCATTAAAATGCAAATCAATTTATAACATTTTTGACATGCGTTGTTCTGGATTTTTTTGTTGTTATTCTGTCTCTCGCTGTTCAAATAAACCTACCATTAAAGTTATAGACTGATCATTTCTTTGTCAGTGGGCAAATGTACAAAATCAGCAGGGGATCAAATACTTTTTTTCCCTCACTGTATAAGAGTGCCACTGTATAAACCCTAGCAGAGTTTGGTCCTGTACCTTGGCTGTTTGGTGTGTGAATATACAGTATGCAGGCTAGCTACTGGTTTCAGGGTGTTTGAACTGTGTGTGAATATACAGTATGCAGGCTAGCTACTGGTTTCAGGGTGTTTGAACTGTGTGTGAATATACAGTATGCAGGCTAGCTACTGGTTTCAGGGTGTTTGAACTGTGTGTGAATATACAGTATGCAGGCTAGCTACTGGTTTCAGGGTGTTTGAACTGTGTGTGAATATACAGTATGCAGGCTAGCTACTGGTTTCAGGGTGTTTGAACTGTGTGTGAATATAGCTACTGATCTTAGGCTTCACATTTTCAGAACAATTGGCGTCTTCCTGTGCTTCCTGTGACATAGTCCCGACTGACTGCAGGGATAGATAGAGATAACACACACACACGCACACACACACATACACACACACGCACACACATACACACAGGACACAATTTAGCTACAAACAGCTGTAATGATTTCAGCAGTCATTGTCAACGCCACCTAGGGAAAACAGAGTGTATGAAAAGAAGAGAGAGCAGACGATATGAGGGTCAGATATGTTATGTTGTGATATAATATTATAAAAGCCTGGGAACTTGATTCACATACCATAGCTAGCTCATTTGAGTGTCGTACTGTTTGTTCATACTTGCTATGGCATTTACACGTGAACGTTTGTGTTGAAATATGTTTCAAGAAGCACATAAGGATGACCTGTTTAGACTTGTTAATGTAATTCTTGGAAAGCTGATAACAGTCATGTATACTATTGACAGATTGGTTAAAGGGATACACACACACACACACACGGTCAGGATATGAAATATATACGGTAGAGGAGGGTTAGATAAAATTACACTGGCATTCTTCACATTCCCTCAGAGCAGGGTTAGCAGGGTCCCAAATGACCCCCTATTCTCTATAGAGTGCACTACTGTTGACCAGGGACCAAAAGTAGTGCGCTATGTAGGGAATATAGGGTGCCATTTGGGACGCAGGGCAGACCAGATCTACATTCTTCCCTTGGCCTGTCTGCTCATGGCCCCATCACTGCCCAACACACACACACACACATCACTGCTAACCCTAACCCTAACCCTAACCCTAAACCTAACCCTAACCCTAACCCTAACCCTAACCCTAACCCTAACCCTAACCCTAACCCTAACCCTAACCCTAACTCTAACACACTGACACAACTGTTATTTCTTATCTGCTTAAAACAATGCTGTGAGATGAGTTTCAGAAGCTTTGCATATTGTCTGCCCACACTCACGTGCACATCATACCCCTCACAACATCACGTTTAGAGTGGGAGGAATATTTAATGAGGACTCTGAGGGAGTTTATGTAGTGGTGACAGTGGGGGGAGAGCGCCAGGCTCTGCTATCTTCCTTATCTAGAGGAGAAAGAGGAAGAGGAGAGAGAGGGAGGGGAGAAGAAGGAGAGGAAGAGAAAGAGGAAGAGGAGAGAGAGGAGGGGAGAAGAAGGAGAGGAAGAGGAGAGAGAGGGAGGGGAGAAGAAGGAGAGGAAGAGAAAGAGGAAGAGGAGAGAGAGGAGGGGAGAAGAAGGAGAGGAAGAAAAAGAGGAAGAGGAGAGAGAGGAAAAAGAGAGAGAGAGTTCTTAGCACTATCAGTAGGAATCTCAAAACAGGAAGGCCAGCTCCAGTAAACAAGAGCAGAAGAAGAGGAGCACAGTTCTACTTCCTGTCCCAACTACAGAGGAAACAACTGTTTTTTTTTGGAATTCTAATCGGGACCAACACACTCTAGCAGTCGACACTGAATAAAACCCACTTCCACTGGCTATCTGAGGAACTCTTCTCTTAATAACAGGACTATCAGGACTGCCTTATGGCATTCTAAAACTTTTTAGCACCTCACCTTAATATAGTCTAATAGGCATGTATTGTTTCTTGAATGGTGTCCTGACTTTCAGTGTTTAGTCTGTTCCCTTTAACATATTTCTGTTCTGTTCAGAAGAATGGCGCCGGAGGAGATGGCTGCCGTTTTACGGGCTCCTAACCAATTGTGCTATTGTGTGTGTTTTTTCGCGTTATTTGTAACTTATTTTGTACATAATGTTTCTGCCACTGTCTCTTATGACCGAAAAGAGCTTCTGGATATCAGGACAGTTCGATTGAGATTGCGTCATCTGTGGATCTGTTGGGGCGGTATGCGAATTGGAGTGGGTCTAGGGTTTCCGGCATGATGGTGTTGATGTGAACCATGACCAGCCTTTCAAAGCACTTCATGGCTACCGACGTGAGTGCTATGGGGCAGTAATCGTTTAGGCAGGTTACCTTCGCTTTCTTGGGCATAGGGACTATGGTGGTCTGTTTGAAACATGTAGGTATTACAGACTTGGTCAGGGAGAGGTTGAAAATGTCGGTGAAGACACTTGCCAGTTGGTCCACGCATGCTTTGAGTACACGTCCTGGTAATCCGTCTGGCCCCGTGGCTTTGTGAATGTTGACCTGTTTAAAGGTCTTGCTCACATCAGCTATGGAGAGTGTGATCACACGGTCGTCCGGAACAGCTGGTGCTCTCATGCATGCTTCAGTGTTGCTTGCCTCGAAGTGAGCATAAAAGGCATTTAGCTCATTTGGTAGGCTCGGGTCACTAGTTTTCAAGCCCTGCCACATCCGACGAGCGTCAGAGCCGGTGTAGTAGGATTCAATCTTAGTCCTGCCACAGCTTCTGCTTCACAAATTGTTTTGTGCTGTGTTTATTTACACAATTGTTATGAGTCATTTTAACAACAAGCATGAGGCTGATTTTCTGCAGGGTTGGCAAATGACATCATCATTGTGTCTGACACAAGTAGACATTAGGTCATTAATTTTCATTGACAAATCATTCAAACAGGTCCAGGACATCACCAGAATCATCTCCTGTATTCACACTCCTGGTAGGTTACATTTGATTGTTTTCAATGACAAATATTGAGTAATATGGTATGAAGTCATTCACAGTGAGATTAAGATGGAATATACACTACCGTTCAAAAGTTTGGGGTCACTTAGAAATGTACTTGGGTTTTTTTGTCCATTAAAATAACATCAAATTGATCAGAAATACAGAGTAGACATTGTTAATGTTGTAAATGGCTATTGTAGCTGGAAACAGCTGATTTGTAATGGAATCTCTACATAGGCGTACAGAGGCCCATTATCAGCAACCATCAGTCCTGTGTTCCAATGGCACGTTGTGTTTGCTAATTCCATGATCATTAGAAAACCCTTTTGCAATTAAGTTAGCACAGATGAAAATTGTTGTGCTAATTTAAAGAAGCAATACAACTGGCCTTCTTGAGACTAGTTGAGTATATGAAGCATCAGCAATTGTGGGTTCGATTACAGGCTCAAAATGGCCAGAAACAAATAACTTTCTTCTGAAACTCATCAGTATATTCTTGTTCTGAGAAATTAAGGCTATTCCATGCGAGAAATTGCCAAGAAACTGAAGATCTCGTACAACGCTGTGTACTACTCCCTTCACAGAACAGTGCAAACTGGCTCTAACCAGAATAGAAAGAGGAGTGGGAGGCCCCCGTGCACAACTGAGCAAGAAGACAAATACATTAGAGTGTCTAGTTTGAGAAACAGGTGCCTCACAGGTCCTCAACTGGCAGCTTCATTAAATAGTACCCGTAAAACACCAGTCTCAACGTCTACAGTGAAGAGGCGACTCCGGGATGCTGACCTTCTAGGCAGAGTTGCAAAGAAAAAGCCATATCTCAGACTGGCCAATAAAAATAAAATATTAAGATGGGCAAAAGAACACAGACACTGGACTTTTTCTTTGTATGAACTTCATTGCGCAGCTCGAATACAAAGTCGTCATTCTCTGTTCTCCATGTCCAACGTTCAGAACAGTGTTTTGAATTTTCAATTCCATGTTTCACTCACTGGGTTTACCATGTTTTCCTTCAATATGCCTTGCTTAAGTTATTCAGTGACTTAGGCCTACTCCCTTGTGCATGGGATGACACATTGAATACAATTCGGAGTTTAGTGGTCAGTCTCTTTTATGACTGTGTGATGTGGAAGGTAGTAGGTAGTAGGATTCTCTGTATCTTCGTTGTCCACCCGTTTCACAATTCCCTGCCTTTTGTAGTCCTGAACAACTTTGTTAGACTTCTCACATAGTGAGTGGTACGTTGGATTGGAACTTTCTTAAAAAACGTTGTTTATGATGCACTCTTATAAAAACAGGTTCCAACTTCCATATAGAACCAAAAAGGGTTCTGTCGCTTGCTTCATATATGAAGCCCTTAAAAGTTCTATATAGAACCATTTTATAGGGTTATTTGATCAGAACCCTAGGGGTTCTTCTTAACTGAACCAAAATTGGTTCCATATAGAACCATGTATGGTGCCATTTATGAATTATGGCTACTAATAAATAGCAATATTTCTAGCAAAAATATAATATATTAAACAATTAATTAATGGACAAAAGAATGACAGTATAGTTTTGAGATTTGATTGTCATTATATGCAAACATAGTTTGGAAATATGCACTGGTGGCCAGGGAGGAATCTTTGTTTGAATGATGGCCCATGACAATCTTGATACCAACTCTGGCTGACTTCTTTATGGAACAGTAGCCTGTGGGTTGTTGCCTGGCCGGGTTGTTGCCTGGCTGGGTTGTTGCCTGGCTGGGTTGTTGCCTGGCTGGGTTGTTGCCTGTGGGTTGTAGCCTGGCTGGGTTGTTGCCTGGCTGGGTTGTTGCCTGGCTGGGTTGTTGCCTGGCTTGGTTGTTGCCTGGCTGGGTTGTTGCCTGGCTGGGTTGTTGCCTGGCTGCGTTGTAGCCTGGCTGGGTTGTTGCTTGGCTGGGTTGTTGCCTGGCTTGGTTGTTGCCTGGCTGGGTTGTTGCCTGGCTGGGTTGTTGCCTGGCTGGGTTGTTGCCTGGCTGGGTTGTTGCCTGGCTGGGTTGTTGCCTGGCTGGGTTGTTGCCTGGCTAGTTCCTGAGGAGAAAAAAAGGAGTAAGAACATGAGTTCATCTTCAGAAATATGCCTCGACTAAGATGAGGGATCTAGGTTTACTGTCATCCATGTCTAAATATTTACTATGTAGCACATATTGAGACTGAAACACTATTTTATTATATAGTGAAGGAGGGTTAGATAATAGTGAAGGACGGTTAGATAATAGTGAATGGTTGTACCGTACTTTATCCTTTTGGGGGCAGCGGGTAGTATAGTGGTTAAGAGCGTTGGACCAGTAACCGAAAGGTTGCTGGCTCAAATCCCCAAGCCGACTAGTTGAAAAATCTATAGATGTGCTCTTGAATAAGGCACTTAACTCCAATTGCTCCTTTAAGTGGCTCTGGATAAGAGCGTCTGCTAAATGACTAAAATGTAGCGAGCGTTGCACCCCTCCTCAAAAAACCTACACTCGATCCCTCCGATGTCAACAACTACAGACCAGTATCCCTTCTTTCTTTTCTCTCCAAAACTATTGAGCGTGCCGTCTCTAGCCAACTCTCCTGCTATCTCTCTCAGAATGACCTTCTTGATCCAAACCAGTCAGGTTTCAAGACTGGTCATTCAACTGAGACTGCTCTTCTCTGTGTCACAGAGGCTCTCCGCACTGCTAAAGCTAACTCTCTCTCCTCTGCTCTTAACCTTCTAGACCTATTTGCTGCCTTTGATACTGTGAACCATCAGATCCTCCTCTCCACCCTCTCCGAGTTGGGCATCTCCGGCGCTGCTCACACTTGGATCGCTCCTACCAGGTGGCGTGGCGAGAATCTGTCTCCGCACCACGTGCTCTCACCACTGGTGTCCCCCAGGGCTCAGTTCTAGGCCCTATTTTCTCTATACACCAAGTCACTTGGCTCTGTCATGTCCTCACATGGTCTCTCCTATCATTGCTACACAGACGACACACAATTAATTTTCTTCTGATAACCAGGTGGCGAATCGCATCTCTGCATGTCTGGCAGACATATCAGTGTGGATGTCGGATCACCACCTTAAGCTGAACCTCGGCAAGACGGAGCTGCTCTACCTCCCGGGGAAGGAAATGTAAATGTAGTACTATGGTGGCTGCTAGGGAGGATTTATACAGTCCAATGGATGCTCTATATCATGTGACCACTGACATTGTTTTTACACTTGCAACATTTTAATGAAAGGGTTGTTCTCAATGATGCTGTCTTCATAGGTGCAAACATAAGCTTGATTACAGACGGAAGACCATGACACATTTCAAGTGACTTCAACAAATTGATATGCATTTGGTCTTACAGGTCATTCAAATATTTTCTATACAATAAACCTCCACAGTAGTATTCAAAAGGCTTGGTTTGTATAAGACTGTAGTGGAGAAGTGTCTGATGCCTTTGGACCGTTAATCAACTAAATATACTTATCGTCAGTAAGATGTGATGTAGCGCTGATACATGGTGAATGTCTAGTGGTGTATCCGGGCTAGATGGGATGTAGCGCTGATACATGGTGAATGTCTAGTGGTGTATCCGGGCTAGATGGGATGTAGCGCTGATACATGGTGAATGTCTAGTGGTGTATCCGGGCTAGATGGGATGTAGCGCTGATACATGGTGAATGTCTAGTGGTGTATCCGGGCTAGATGGGATGTAGCGCTGATACATGGTGAATGTCTAGTGGTGTATCCGGGCTAGATGGGATGTAGCGCTGATACATGGTGAATGTCTAGTGGTGTATCCGGGCTAGATGGGATGTAGCGCTGATACATGGTGAATGTCTAGTGGTGTATCCGGGCTAGATGTGATGTAGCGCTGATACATGGTGAATGTCTAGTGGTGTATCCGGGCTAGATGGGATGTAGCGCTGATACATGGTGAATGTCTAGTGGTGTATCCGGGATAGATTGGATGTAAACATGCATCTGATGTTCCGTGTTAGAAACCATTATGTATAGTGTGTTTGTGTGTGACTCCATAATATTCTATAATGTTAGTGAAACAGTGAGATGATATGGTAGGATAATTGATGAAGTGGTATTGCCATTACACTTCTTCCACATGTGGACAGTCCGTAGCACTTTCCTGCAGTCAAATGACCCAGTGGTCTTATGGGTGGAAAGTTATTCATATTTTTCATATTTTTTTTATTAATGAACATACTTTTTTTTCAACCACAGAAAATCTGGTGTTTCTATGTCTAACGATTTTGTTATATTTCAGTCTTCTGTGATGTATATAAAGTGTAATATTGGGATGCAAACTCAAGATTGAATACATTTCAACTCTATATCTGACATGGTGCATGTGTCTTCTTTTTTTTAAGCCCATAACCATGTGTGTGAGGTGTATACTTTTGTTTCAAAGTAGATTTGTTTAAGACTACCAAGAAACACTCTGTGAACCTGATTCAGCCCCCAGCAGTAGAGGGTTCATGACATCTTCTTTCTTGGCCTCTGCTATTTGAGGGGTGTGAGATGTTGATCTGTGCAGCACCAGTAAACCTGCTATTTGAGGGGTGTGAGATGTTGATCTGTGCAGCACCAGTAAACCTGCTATTTGAGGGGTGTGAGATGTTGATCTGTGCAGCACCAGGAAACCTGCTATTTGAGGGATGTGAGATGTTGATCTGTGCAGCACCAGTAAACCTGCTATTTGAGGGGTGTGAGATGTTGATCTGTGCAGCACCAGTAAACCTGCTATTTGAGGGGTGTGAGATGTTGATCTGTGCAGCACCAGTAAACCTGCTATTTGAGGGGTGTGAGATGTTGATATGTGCAGCACCAGTAAACCTGCTATTTGAGAGGTGTGAGATGTTGATCTGTGCAGCACCAGGAAACCTGCTATTTGAGAGGTGTGAGATGTTGATATGTGCAGCACCAGTAAACCTGCTATTTGAGGGGTGTGAGATGTTGATCTGTGCGCTGTGAAACCTGTGAGCTGCATAGGTCTCACCAAAGATCAGCTTCTCAAGGAATGCCTAAAGACAGTACAGGCAATGTAAGTGGGATTGTTAACACTAAATAGCTTATAATACCTGTATTCACACAGTGATCCACAGATGTCAGTGCTCCACTATGGCAGGGGTAGGCAACCCTGGTTCTGGAATGTTTTTGATTTAACCGACCTGGAAGACCATCACTGAACTGATCAGTTAGCTCAGTTGGTCAGGTGTGGTGCCTAGTTGGGACAAAATCGTGCAGTACCTGCAGCACTCCAGGAACAGGGTTGCCTACCCCTGCTCTATGGTCTTATGGTCAATGTTCTATAGTGCAAACAGTGTGTTCTATAGTGTTTTCTCTCTCCTCCATAGCGTGCAAGACTGATTGAAATGACGTCGTTACAACCAGAAACCAGTTTAACCTGCTGGTTCAGGCTAGAAGGAGACTAAAGCAGAGGAACCATCTACCAGTTTAACCTGCTGGTTCAGGCTAGAAGGAGACTAAAGCAGAGGAACCATCTACCAACAACAACAACCACTGCTGTGTTGTGTCAGAGCTGCAGGAATATGTTGTCTTCCATATTTTCTCAGTAGGTTAAACAAGTTAGCAGGTAATCACATTACAGTACCATCCCATTCCATCTCACAGCCCTAGAGGAGTTTATCGTATAGGAGATTAGATTTCCCTGTGCAAAACGTATTCATCTGAGACAAAAACCTGTCTGCAGATATCACTGATACCAAATGGCACCCTTGCTTTTAGTTGTGTGTTGTATTCAGATTCAATGGTTACGTCCCAAATAGCACCCTATTCACTGGGCCCTGGGGAAAGGTAGCACCCTATGTAGGGAAGAGGGTGCCATTTGGGATTAGAATTTTAAGAAGCTACATTGGCAATATGCTGTAGCCTTGGTGAGGACTGACACCAGCAGGTATGGATGGGAGATGATTTGACACTGGAAAGTAACTACCCATCTTCAGTTACCCCTCTCAGCTGATTGGTGACGCAGAGTTATTCCAGGGAAATTAGAACGACCAAAAAAAACATTGAATAGTTTTTTTTTTTTTTTTACTTTAGTTATATTTGTTATAAGAAATGACAACATCTGAAGTTGA
>NC_140019.1:33379796-33392809 GCF_964263955.1 Coregonus lavaretus | reverse complement strand
ACTACTGTATATGCTCTGTGGTCCCTTCCCATAGCTGGCTAATACTACTGTATATCTCTGTGGTTACCTTCCCATAGCTGGCTAATACTACTGTATATCTCTGTGGTTACCTTCCCATAGCTGGCTAATACTACTGTATATATATGTGGTTACCTTCCCATAGCTGGCTAATACTACTGTATATCTCTGTGGTTACCTTCCCATAGCTGGCTAATACTACTGTATATCTCTGTGGTTACCTTCCCATAGCTGGCTAATACTACTGTATATATCTGTGGTTACCTTCCCATAGCTGGCTAATACTACTGTATATCTCTGTGGTTACCTTCCCATAGCTGGCTAATACTACTGTATATCTCTGTGGTTACCTTCCCATAGCTGGCTAATACTACTGTATATCTCTGTGGTTACCTTCCCATTGCTGGCTAATACTACTGTATATAGAGTAATGTTGTTGTTCTTCTGGCTGAGGAGTGATGTTTTTTTTCTGTTTCTTCATGGAGGGGAAGTTTAGAAGAGGGATGATGCTGAAGCGTTAATGCTTTGGGGAGACTGCAGAGTGGGTATGACTGGCAGGGTTGGTGTTGACATATTTCACAGCTACAGGTCTAGGGCTGAGCCAAGCTACAGTACCAGTGAATAGTTTGGACACACCTACTCATTCAAGGGATTTTCTTTATTTTTACTATTTTCTACATTGTAGAATAATAGTGAAGACATCAAAACTATGAAATAACACATATGGAATCATGTAGTAACCAAGAAAGTGTTAAACAAATCAAAATATATTTTATATTTGAGATTCTTCAAATAGCCACCCTGTGGCTTGATGAGAGCTTTGCACACTCTTGGCATTCTCTCAACCAGCTTCATGAGGTAGTCACCTGGAATACACATACAGTATTTTGCAGATGTTATCGCAGGTGCAGCGAAATGCTTATGTTTCTAGCTCCAACAGTGCAGTAATGCCTAACAATAGAAAACAATGCATGCAAATCCCAAAAAATAGTCTGGAATATAAATCTATATGTATATGATGGTGTGTATAGACATTACGGACAGTATGTAAATAGAAAAGGTGTGTACAGCAGTAGTTATATAGGATGAGCCTTGACTAGAATACAGTACATACATATGAAGTGGGTAAAACAGTGTGCAAACATTATTAAAGTGAACATTGTTCAATGACTATGTACATAGGGCAGCAGTCTCTAAGGTGCAGGGTTGAGCACCAGGTGGTAACAGTGACTAAGGTTCAGGGCAGGTTTCTGGGCGAAGGCCAGCTAGTGGAGACTATGTAACAGTCTGATGGCCTGTAGATACAGTGTCTTCAGAAAGTATTCACACCCCTTGACTTTTTCCACATTTTGTTGGGCGGCAGGTAGCTTAGTGGGTAAGAGTGTTGTGCCAGTAACTGAAAGGTCGCTGGTTCTAATCTCCGAGCCGACTAGGTGAAAAATCTGTTGATGTGCCCTTAAGCAAGGCACTTATCCATAATTGCTCCTGTAAGTCGCTCTGGATAAGAGCGTCTGCTAAAATGTGTTACAGCCTGAATTTATGGATTACATTTAGAGTTTGTGTCTCTGGCCCACACACAATATCCCATAATGTCAAAGTGGAATTATGTTTTTAGAAATGTTTACACAAAACATTTATGAAAAGCTGAAATGTCTTACTGTCAATAAGTATTCAACCCCGTTGTCGTGGCAAGCCTGAATAAGTTCAGAAGTAAAAATGTGCTTAACAAGTCACATAATAAGTTGCACGGACTCACTCTGTGTACAATAATAGTGTTTAACATGATTTTTGAATGACTACCTCATCTCTGTACCCCACACATACAATTATCTGTAAGGTCCCTCAGTCGAGCAGTGAATTTCAAACACAGATTCAACCACAAACACCAGGGAGGTTTTCCAATGCCTCACAAAGAAGGGCACCTTTTCAGATGGGTAAAAATAAAAAAAAGCAGACATTGAATATCCCCTTGAGCATAGTGAAGTTATTAATTACACTTTGAACGGAATAGAGCTAAGCAAAGGCAAAATACTGGAGGAAAACCATGTTCAGTCTCCAACAGACACTGGGAGACAAATTCCCCTTTCAGCAGGACAATAGCCTAAAACACAAGGCCAAATATACACTGGAGTTGCTTAGCAAGACGGCATTGAATGTTACAGTTACTGGTTAAATCGGCTTGAAAATCTATGGCAAGACATGAAAATGGCTGTCTAGCAATGATCAACAACCAACTTGACAGAGCTTAAAGATTTATTTTTATTTTTATGACTTTTACCCCTTTTTCGTGACATCCAATTGGTAGTTACAGTCTTGTCCCATTGCTGCAACTCCCCTCGGACTCGGGATAGGCAAAGGTCGAGAGCCATGCGTCCTCCGAAACACGACCCTGCCAAGCCGTACTGCTTCTTGACACATTGCTCGCTTAACCTGGAAGCCAGCCGCACCAACGTGTCGGAGGAAACACAGTCCAGCTGGCGACCAGAACTTGAAGCTTTTCACCCTCTCCACTGCGGCCCCGTCGATGTGGATGGGGGCGTGCTCTCTCTGCTGTCTCCTGAAATCCACGATCAGCTCCTTCGTTTTGTTGATGTTGAAGGACAGGTTATTTTCCTGGCACCACTACGCCAGGGCCTTCTACCTCCGTCCTGTAGGCTGTCTCGTCAATGTTGGTAATTAGGCCTACCACTGTAATTTTTTATTTAACCTTTATTTAACCAGGAAGGGCTCATTGAGATTTGAAATCTCTTTTTCAAGAGCGTCCTGGCCAAGATACGTAAGTCATTACACAATGACAGACAGACAACATGAAAAACTACAAGTCATCTAGTAAAAACCATAGAAAACACAGGAGTAAAACAAAATCATAAAACAGCAATTTAAAAACATTGACAGGTCAAGGAATCAGCCTCAAAATCCTTCATCAATGATTTAAAAACACCAATCGGTGTTGTAAGGAGTTCCAAGCCGATGGCGCAGAGTACATAAAAGCCCTTTTACCAAATTCAGTTCGGACATTTGGAACAGTTAGCAGGAAAAAGTCCTGCGAACGAAGGGAGTACCCACCACATTTCTGAAGAATAAAAATGCCCAGATAAAATGGTAGTAAAACCAAAATGGCTTTGTAAATCAAAGTATACCAGTGACTGAGCCTACGAGTGACTAGAGAAGGTCAGCCAACCCTGGTATATAAAGTGTAATGGTGCGTAAAGGTTTTGCAGTTTAAAATAAATCTCAATGCTCCATGATAAAGTGTGCCAGTTGATCTCAAACACTGAGCAGATGCATTCATATATAAAACATCTCCATAGTCTAGTATAGGCATAAATGTAGCCAATACTAGCCTCCTGCTGGCTTCAAAAGAAAAACAGGCCTTATTCCTAAAATAAAATCCCAACTTCAGCTTCAATATTTTTTGTAAGTTGTTGAATATGCAATTTAAAAGAGAGGCTGTCATCAATTAAAATTCCAAGCTATTTATATGAGGTTACAGCCTCAATCTCATTGCCCTGACAGGTAGTAATAGGTGAAAGGTTCAGAGGTCTATTTCTTGCTTTAGAAAACACCATTAGTTTAGTTTTGTCAGCATTGAGGATAAGCTTCAATTGACACAAGGTATGTTGAACAGTATAAAAAGCAGTTGTGCAAGTTCTGAAAAGCTTTTGTGAGAGACGAGGCACAACAATAAATAACAGTGTCATCAGCATAAAAGGGAAGTTGCGCATTTTGCACATTCTTGTCTAAATTTTTTATATAAATAGTGAATAAGATGGGACCAAGTACAGAGCCCTGGGGCACACCATTACAGACAGACAATTTAACAGACTTGAGCCCATCACATTGAGTGCACTGAGTTCTATCAGACAGATAATTAGCAAACCATGCAACTGCATGCCCCGAAAGACCTACGCTCGACAATCTCTGCCTCAGTATAGCATGATCAACTGTATCAAAAGCCTTAGAGAGATCAATAAAAAGTGAGAGACAGTGCTATTTCTTGTCAAGGGCTTCAGTGATATCATTTAAAACCTTCATGGCTGCTGTAATTGTGCTATGCTTCTTCCTGAAGCCTGATTGGTACGTTGATAAAATAGAGTTAGTATATAAAAACTATTTTAGCTGTTCACTAACAAGGGTTTCAAGTATTTTCGCCAGGTGTGACAGCTTTGAGATTGGCCTATATTATTTTAAAGAGTTGGATTTCCCCCTTTTAAAAGTGGTAGGACAAATGCTGATTTCCAGATCCTTGGAATTTTATTACATTCCAGGGTAAATTGAACAGATATGTTGTCACACCCTGGCTCGGGGACTCATTATGTTGAGCCAGGGTGTGTTCATTCTATGTTTTCTGTTTCTTTGGTGGGTGTTCTAGGTTGTCTATTTTCTATGTTTGCCGGTGTGACTCCCAATCAGAGGCAACGAGTGTCAGCTGTCGGCTGGTTGTCTCTGATTGGGAGCCATATTTAATCTGTCTGTTTTTCTTTCGGGTTGTGGGATTTTGTTCGTGTGTGTTCGTGTTGTACCATAGACGTCACGCATTCGTTGTTTATTGTTTTGTTCGTGTGAGCATTTAATAAATAGAATATGTTCACTCGCAACGCTGCGCCTTGGTCTCCCTCATTAGACGATCGTGACAGAAAATCCCACCTAAACCAGACCAAGCAGCGTGAAGAGGAGAGAGGAAGGACCTGGGATCAGTGGAGTAGGAGTTTCGGCTGGGCCCCGCTAAGTGAAGAGAAGAGAGGCTGGTCTATGGAGCAATGGATCAAGAGTTTCGACTGGGTCAAGCCAATTGAGGAGCTGAATAGCGGGAGTTGGAAGCAGAAGAGTGAGAGTCTGGCGAGAGCTAGGGAGGCCTGGTCCACGGGGAGGAGAGAACCCCAGAAAATTTTTAGGGGGGGGCTCACGACGTGGACGACGGGGCAGCAGGAGGCCGCGAGGGAGCGGTCCAGCGGGTGTGAAGAGGAGGCCGCCAGGTTAAGGGGGCCACTGGTCACAGAGGAGAGGGAAAGTGTGGAGGCACGGCGAGAGGTACTGGGGTGTGTTACCAGTCCGGTCCGGCCCGTTCCTGATCCCTGCGTAGGGCCAGTGGTGTGTGTCCCCAGTACGGTCCGGCCTGTTCCTGTTCCTCGCATCGAGCCTGTGGTGCGTGTCGTCAGCCCGGCCCGGCCTGTTCCTGCTTCCTGCACCAAACCTGTGGTGCGCGTCGCCAGCCCGGTCCGGCCCGTTCCTGCTCTCCGCACCAAGTCTGTGGTGCGCGTCGCCAGCCCGGCCCGGCCTGTTCCTGCTCCCCGCACCAAACCTGTGGTGCGCGTCGCCAGCCCGGTCCGGCCCGTTCCTGCTCTCCGCACCAAGTCTGTGGTGCGCGTCGCCAGCCCGGCCCGGCCTGTTCCTGCTCCCCGCACCAAACCTGTGGTGCGCGTCGCCAGCCCGGCCCGGCCTGTTCCTGCTCCCCGCACCAAGTCTGTGGTGCGTTTCGTCAGCCCTGTCCGGCTCGTTCCTGCTCTCCGCACCAAGTCTGTGGTGCGCGTCGCCAGCCCATGCCGGTCCATTCCTGCTCCACGCACCAAGCCAGGGGTGTGTATCGTCAGCCCGGTCCGGTCCGTTCCTGTTCCACGCACCAAGCCAGGGGCGCGTGTCGTCAGTCCGGCTCCGGCCAGCGGGGCTAGACAGGACCAGGGGTACTTTGGGGGGTTGGAGAGGAAGTGGGGATCAAGCCCGGAGCCGAAGCCGCCGCCGAGGAGGAATGCCCACCCAGCCCTCCCCTGTTTTTGCTCGTATTTAGGCGCGGTCGCAGTCCGCGCCTTTAGGGGGGGGTACTGTCACACCCTGGCTCGGGGACTCATTATGTTGAGCCAGGGTGTGTTCATTCTATGTTTTCTGTTTCTTTGGTGGGTGTTCTAGGTTGTCTATTTTCTATGTTTGCCGGTGTGACTCCCAATCAGAGGCAACGAGTGTCAGCTGTCGGCTGGTTGTCTCTGATTGGGAGCCATATTTAATCTGTCTGTTTTTCTTTCGGGTTGTGGGATTTTGTTCGTGTGTGTTCGTGTTGTACCATAGACGTCACGCATTCGTTGTTTATTGTTTTGTTCGTGTGAGCATTTAATAAATAGAATATGTTCACTCGCAACGCTGCGCCTTGGTCTCCCTCATTAGACGATCGTGACATATGTAAGTGGTTCAGCTATAAAATCAGCTGCCAGTTTTAAAAAGCAGGGATCAAGAAGATGGGATTTCAGGGCTTTATGTACCTCCTGCACTGAGAATGGCGAAAAGCTAAAAGTTTGACCAGCTCTCACCGGTTCATGCACACAAGGTTGTACAGAGACAGAAGATACTGAATCAAACAGCCTACCAGATGCTACAAAGTGCTCATTGAAACAATTCAGCATTTCAGTTGTCATATACTGCAGCTGTCAAAAAGGCAAAATCAAATTACTTCCTTAATGCTATGACAGATTCTGCAGGAGATCCTGCAAAATTCTGGAAAACCGTTAATTCACTGAAACGGGGGAATTCTGCTGTTTCTCTTCCTAAGCAAATTATCTCAGACTCCTGTATTCTAAGTGAAAAAAATGATATTTGTGATGCTTTTAATAAGCATTTCATCTCTGCTGGTTTTTTATTTGAAAAGAAAAGTGGCCATTGTGGTACTGGCCAGTTAGTTGATTTTTCGTCTTGCTTTTCAACCGTTACTCTGAAAAATGGTAACCCTGTTTTTAGTTTCCAGAAAATAAGTTCTAGCTGCCCTGTGTGCCATTGATACTAAGAAATCCTTAGGCGCTGACAATTTAGACCCGTACTTACTTAAGTGTGCTGCACCTATCATTGCTGGTTCAGTGACACACATTTTTAATCTAACATTAAGCACAGGAAATATCCCTAAGTTGTGTAAAGCAACTTTTGTTCTGCCATTACATAAGGGAGGTTACGGTAGTGATTTGGATAACTATCGACCCATCTCTAGGCTCCCTTGTCTGGCAAAGATCCTAGAATCCATAGTCAACAAACAGTTACAATCTTTTCTTTCTGTTAACAGTATTTTTAGCACCAATCAATCTGGTTTTAGATCTAAACACAGTACCGCATCGGCCACTATGCTTGTTGTAAATGATATTGCAAATGCCTTAGATGATAGAAAGCACTGTGCTGCGTTGTTTGTAGATTTGTCAAAAGCTTTTGACACTGTAGATCATGCTATCCTTTTGAGTAAGCTGTCATCTATAGGACTGGGCACTGATGCCTGTCGATGGTTTTATGACAATCTTAAAGATAGAACTCGACGGGGTCAAGTCTGACCCCTTACAGTTACTTAAAGGGGTCCCTCAGGGTTCTAAAATTGGCCCACTATTGTTCTTACTTTATATAAACAACATTGGTGATGATGTCAGATATTGTAAATTCCATTTATCTGCAGATGACACAGTGATGTACTCTATTGCTCCAACAGCGGACCAAGCTTTAATGCAGTTGGAGTCTGATTTTAGGATACTACAGGGGTCTATTTTACAGCTTAAACTTGTTTTAAACGCTAAGAAAACAAATGTCATGTTTTTTTCTAGGTCTAAACTCTCAATTAGAAACACTTTTGTAATCACTAGCTTGGATGGTACTTAAATCAAACAGGCCTCTGCATATAAATACTTAGGGGTATGGTTAGATGATAGGCTTTCTTTTAAAAAACATGTTACTGAATTGGGAAAAAAGCTCAAATTCAAGATAGGGTTCCTTTACAGAAACAGGGCTTGTCTGTCCTCCGTAAATAGAAAACAAATTGTGCAGGCTACTTTTATGTCCATTTTAGATTATGGTGATATTATCTATATGCATGCATCGGCAAAGACATTAACACCACTGGATGCTATTTACCAATGTGCACTCAGGTTTATCACGGGTGATAGCTACAAAACTCATCATTGTTTCCTATATCAACATGTAGGTTGGGCCTCTCTATCTGTGAGGCGAGAGCAACATGCTCTCTTGTTTATTTATAAAGAACTTATTTTAAAACTACCTCCATATATATCATCATTAATTTCCACTAGATATACTAATTTTAAAACCAGATCACAGATGTGGATTACATTAGAGACTTCTGTGGTCTCCACAGAGTTGGGTAGGACTGCCTTCAGTTCCTTTGCACCTTATTTATGGAACAAACTGCAGATCCAACTTAAGTTAGACACTCTGGTGTCCCTTGTCCATTTTAAAAATGTTATGGAGGATCAATATGATGCTGTCTGTGATTGTTTCTGTTGAATTGTGTTTTTGTTTTGTATGTTTGTTTTGTATGTTTGAAATGTTCTTGTCTGTATGTCTAAAACTGTACATGTCAACATGTTTACACAGGGCACAGCCGTAAAAGAGATCCAGGTCTCAGTCCCTGTTAAAATAAAGATTTTAAAATATACAGCAACAGAGTCCTTCAATACACATGATGGTAATTCATTAACATTACAGTTACCATACATAGACTTAATAGCCTTCCAAAATGTTCTAGGGTCATTCAGGTTATCAGAGGTAACAGACATAAAATATTCAGACTTGGCCTTCCTGAGAAGAGAAGAACACTTGTTTCGTAGCTGCCTAAAAATAAGCCAATCAGCATCAGAACATGATTTCCTTGCTTTAGCCCAGGCTAGATTATGTTTGTGAATAATACAAGACAGCTCAGAAGAAAAACATGGATTATCCTGCCCTTTAACTCTGAACCTGCGGAATGGGGCATGTTTGTTTACTATTTGGAAAAAAACATCATGAAAGAACTTCAAGGCAGTTTCCACATCAGGAATAAACTCAATCTTGCTCCAGTCAAAATAAAACAAATCATGAAAGAAAGCCTGCTCATTAAAACTCTTAACATTTATCTTACGAATAAAGCGTGGGTTTGTCTTAGGTACCTTAGTATTTCTAACAGCAACAACAGCACAATGGTCACTTAAATCATTACAGAAAACACCAACCGCAGAATATTTATGTGGAACATTTGTCAATATCAAATCAACAATGGTAGATTTCTCTGGACATTTGAGATTTGGGCGGGTGGGTGAGTTAATCAACTGGGTAAGATTCATAGAATTACAATACATTTTAAAATCATCAGACACCGGCTTTAACCAACACCCGTTGAGATCACCAATCAAGATCATTTCACTGTAAAGAAGTTTAGACATAAGGTGCATCAGAGAAGACAATGCATCACTGAGAGCAGAGGGGGTCTACAACAGCCAATCACAGTTATAGAGAGACCCTTTTAAACCTCAAGATTCAAAGCAAGAAATTCCAACTGTTTACAAATAGTTTAAGACGTTGCCACACTTACAAGGAATTTAGTCTTTACTTATATAGCCACACCCCCACCTTTCTTAACTCGATCAGTGCGATACACATTATAACCATTTATACAAATATCCTTATCAAGAACAGACTTGTTTAGCCAGGTTTCAGAAAACACAAATACATCAGCATCAATTGATTTAGCCCAAATCCTAACCACATCAATTTTAGACAACAGGCTGCATACATTTAAATGAAGATTACCAAAACCAGATCTAGATTTAAAATCAGAGGGGGTTTGGAGACATTGCATTTCAAGGCCAGGGTTAGGTTGCACGTTACCTGATATCAACAGAAGAAGAATAACTAGGCACCTCTGTTTAATAACCGGCTAGCTAGGCTAACCTTTAGCACGGCTTCTCTTTTTTAAGAGACCTACTGCAAGCGAATTCTACAACTGAGTTTTCCAGACCATACAAACAGTCATTTAATTTATGTCGCCTACAAACTTGATGATTGAGTTGGAGACGTACGTGGCCATGCAGTCATGGGTGAACAGGGAATAAAGGAGGGGGGCTGAGCACCCTTGTGGGGCCCCCGTGTTGAGGATCAGCGTAGCGGAGGTGTAGTTGCCTACCTTCCCCACCTGGGGTCGGCCCATCAGGAAGTCCAGGACCCAGTTGCACAGGTTCAGACCCAGGGCCCCGAGCTTAGTGCTCCGAGCTGAGTGATGAGGTGTGTGTGTGTGTGTGTGTGTGTGTGTGTGTGTGCAGTGGATCTCACTCTGGACTAACGGCCCATTGCACTGGGCCTGTATTCATAAAGAATCTCAGGGTGTGAGTCCTGATCTAGGATCAAGGTCAGCCTCGTCCATATAATCTTATTCTTAATGATCTGGATCCTACACTGAGATGCTTTATAAATACAGGCCCTGGTTAAATGAGTAAATAGCTAAGCCATGTTTTCTATACATTTTCCTCAAAGACCAAAATAGACTGGGTATTTGATTGACTTGGTTGATTGATTCGTTGTTATTTGGTGTGAAGTGTATGAAGACGTTTTGGAAACTCTCCAGACAAGCCTTAACAGACTCTCTACCAACTCAAGATCAAAACACCCTCACACTCTCAAGGCTGAAACCTCAAACCCCAAACCAACAATCGCCAACCCTCTCAGGCCATATTGCATCCACTCTAACCAGGTGAAAGTGTTAGTGCTATGGATGTGTGCGGCAGCCCCCAAAGTGCATCTCAAAGATTGGCCCAGTGCTTATTCAGAATTACCTGTGGCTGCCTGGGAGAGATGAGCCGTCCACTGGTGTTGGTTTGAGCATACATCACTACACACACAGACAGACAGACAGACAGAGAGACAGAGACACAGAGAGAGACAGAGACAGAGAGACAGAGACAGAGACACACAGAGAGAGAGAGAGAGAGAGAGAGAGAGAGAGAGAGAGAGAGAGAGCGAGAGAGAGAGAGAGAGAGAGTGAGAGTGAGAGTGAGAGTGAGAGAGAGAGAAGCCATTACTTCAAAAACCAGACTTCAAACCAGCGACCAATCACCCTCTCTCTGTGATCGCATCAATTGCCAAGGCCAGTTAGATGGAACAAACTGAAGAGGGGAACTCTTAGCCTGTGTCCCAAATGGCACCCTATTCCCTATATAGTGTGCTACAGGGCTCTGGTCAAAAGTAGTGCTCTATATAGGGAATAGGGTGTCATTTGGGAAGCAACCTTAATGCTTGGTTTGGGAACAGGCTCCCTCTCTGCCAGTAACCAAAAGTGCTATTTTGAGAGATGCATCTTTTTAGAAATGTTTTCTAAGGCTGATTGGAGGTAATAGTGAGTCTGTGTGAGGTACATTTCTCTAAGGGTTGGTGTGAGGTGTGACCCAGGTGCGGTGCAGGATAGACAGTAGGCAGAGATGGTGAAACAAGGATCTTTACTGGTGGTCCCGAAAGCCAGGATACAAAAAAACAGACTTAACACGATAAAAGAAAGGTGGAGCAAATAAGTCTCCAAAAACAGGCTGACAGCCAAAATACGAAATACTAACTATGACTGAAATAATAAAGAAACAGGGAGAACACTTCTCGAGTACCTGTACATACTTCTCCGATCAGACACTGATTAGTACTGCTGAGCATAGAGAAACTAGCAGAGAAAACTGAGCAAGGGAACACATGGAAGTGAGGGCATAAATACACAGTTGAACAGGAAGACACAGGTGACACCAATAGGATGATGATTAGTCCAGACTGTGAGTGAGGAGGTGCCTAAGGTTGTCGGAGGATGACACCTAGTGGGTCGCTCCGGAACTGCGACCCCCTCCTGTAATCCATTTCCAGTTTAAGAATCTGTTTTTAGCACCTTGTTGGTGTATTTGATGCTTGGAAAGAAAAGCTTTAAAGTATGTGAATGTCACAAGGTGTTGAAGGTAATGTCCATGTCTTCATGGAAGAAATATTGAAGAATATGAGCTGATAGATCTAGCTAGGGGAAGAAGAGACACATTCCACTGGACAGTGAGACCAAGTCTTCATATAATAGCTTTAGAGTCTACAGTGGCTTGCGAAAGTATTCACCCCCCTTGGCATTTTTCCTATTTTGTTGCCTTACAACCTGGAATTAAAATGGATTTTTGGGGGGTTTGTATCATTTGATTTACACAACATGCATACCACTTTGAAGATACAACATTTTTTTTTGTTGTGAAACAAACAAAAAACTGAAAACTTGAGCGTGCATAACTATTCACCCCCCCAAAATCAATAATTTGTAGAGCCACCTTTTGCAGCAATTACAGCAGCAAGTATCTTGATTATGTCTCTATAAGCTTGGCACATCTAGCCACTGGGATTTTTGCCCATTCTTCAAGGCAAAACTGCTCCAGCTCCTTCAAGTTGGATGGGTTCCGCTGGTGTACAGCAATCTTTAAGACATACCACAGATTCTCAATTGGATTGAGGTCTGGGCTTTGACTAGGCCATTCCAAGACATTTAAATGTTTCCCCTTAAACCACTCGAGTGTTGCTTTAGCAGTACTCTTAGGGTCATTGTCCTGCTGGTAGGTGAACCTCCGTCCCAGTCTCAAATCTCTGGAAGACTGAAACAGGTTTCCCTCAAGAATTTCCCTGTATTTAGCGCCATCCATCATTCCTTCAATTCTGACCAGTTTCCCAGTCCCTGCCGATGAAAAACATCCCCACAGCATGATGCTGCCACCACCACTGAGGGGATGGTGTTCTCAGGGTGATGAGAGGTGTTGGGTTTGCGCCAGACATAGTGTTTTCCTTGATGGCCAAAATGCTCCATTTTATTCTCATCTGACCAGAGTACCTTCTTCCATTTGTTTGGTGAGTCTCCCACATGCCTTTAGGTGATTTATTTCTTTAAGCAATGGCTTCTTTCTAGCCACTCTTCCGTAAAGCCCAGCTCTGTGGAGTGTATGGCTTAAAGTGGTCCTATGGACAGATATTCCAATCTCCGCTGTGGAGCTTTGCAGCTCCTTCAGGGTTATCGTTTGTCTCTTTGTTGCCACTCAGATTAATGCCCTCCTTGCCTTGCCTGTGAGTTTTGGTGGGCGGCCCTCTCTTGGCAGGTTTGTTGTGGTGCCATATTCTTTCAATTTTTTAATAATGGATTTAATGGTGCTCCGTGGGATGTTCAAAGTTTTGGATATTTTTTTATTACCCAACCCTGATCTGTACTTCTTCAC
>NC_140019.1:33322296-33374796 GCF_964263955.1 Coregonus lavaretus | reverse complement strand
GGACTCGTTTTACTGTGGATATAGATACTTTTGTACCTGTTTCCTCCAGCATCTTCACAATGTCATTTGTTGTTGTTCTGGGATTGATTTGCACTTTTTGCACCAAAGTACATTAATCTCTAGGAGACAGAACGCATCTCCTTCCTGAGCAGTATGAAGGCTGCGTGGTCCCATGGTGTTTATACTTGCGTACTATTGTTTGTACAGATGAACGTGGTACCTTCAGGCGTTTGGAAATTGCTCCCAAGGATGAACCAGACTTGTGGAGGTTTACAAAAAAAATTCTGAGGTCTTGGCTGATTTCTTTAGATTTTCCCATGATGTCAAGCAAAGAGGCACTGAGTTTGAAGGAAAGCCTTGAAATACATCCACAGGTACACCTCCAATTGACTCAAATGATGTCAATTAACCTATCAGAAGCTTCTAAAGCCATGACATCATGTTCTGGAATTTTCCAAGCTGTTTAAAGGCACAGTCAACTTGTATGTGTGTATGTAAAGTGTATGTAAACTTCTGACCCACTGAAATTGTGATACGGTGAATTATAATTGAAATAATCTGTCTGTAAATAATTGTTGGAAAAATTATTTGTGTCATGCACAAAGTAGATGTCCTAAACGACTTGCCAAAACTATAGCTGGTTAACAAGAAATTTGTGGAGTGGTTGAAAAACAAGTTTTAATGACTCCAACCTAAGTGTATATAAACTTCCGACTTCAACTGTATATACATAATATTACATTTGAAATATCTTTATTCTTTTGGATCTACTGAGTGTAATGTTTACTGTTAATATTTATTGTTTATTTCACTTTTGTTTACTATCTACTTCACTTGCTTTGGCAATGTTAACATACGTTTCCCATGCCAATAAAGCCCTTAAATTGAAATTGAAATTGAATTGAATTGAATTGAGAGAGAGAGAGAGAAGAGAGAGAGAGAGAGAGAGAGAGAGAGAGAGCGAGAGAGCGAGAGAGCGAGAGAGCGAGAGAGCGAGAGAGAGAGAGAGAGAGAGAGAGAGAGAGAGAGAGAGAGAGAGAGAGATGGTCCAACTCCTCTGGGTGTACGGACGCTAAATAAATAAATAGGTGTAATGGCACGGGTGAGAGAGAGATGCAGAGAGAGAGAGAGAGAGAGAGAGAGAGAGAGAGAGAGAAAAAAATGCTAAAAGTGTGTATACGGACATAGAGATGAGAAAAGCAGGCCATAGAGGGAGACAGACCAAGTGACCCCTCTCTCTCCACATGTTGGAATCCAATATGAGACAAACCTTTCAGTAGGTCTTTTACCTAATAAAAATACATGGAAAAAAATATATTTACTTAATATTTCAACAGAATTTAATGGATTTCTTCTCTTCTCCCACTCTCTCTCTCTATGTGTGTCTCTCTCTGTCCCACTCACATTTGTCCTCCATCTTATCTCAACCCAAACCCTCACCCTCCACTGTTTCCCTCTACTTCAGAGTGCCGGAACATAATTTATAAAGATCTCTAAGAAAGATTATATTTCCCTTAGAAGAAAGAGGCAGGCACAAATGGCCAACTGTAGTTGTAGGTCTTTCACTAGGACAATGGGACACTTGGTTAGGCATTTTCAACTTGTTTGTGCCCATAGCTTCTGAGTGGATTTGTTTTTTGTAATTAACGCTAATTGCTGTTTTGCCTTGTTGAGGTTTGGGTGTGCTATGATATCGTTTTGTATCAATGTCAGTTGTTGGATGTTTCTGGTATTTAACAGGCAGACAGACAGACAGGCAAACAGGCAGACAGGCAGGCAGGCAGGCAGGCAGGCAGGCAGGCAGGCAGGCAGGCAGACAGACAGAAAGCAAAAGACACAGACAGAAAGTGATAAACACAGAGAGTAAGAGAAAAACGTGAGCGACACAGCAGACAGAGGAAGACAGACAGACAGAGTTGGAGCCACAGAGACAGATAGAGGAAGACAGACAGACAGAGTTGGAGCCACAGAGACAGATAAAGGAAGACAGACAGACAGAGTTGGAGCCACAGAGACAGACAGAGTAAGACAGACAGACAGACAGACAGAGTTGGAGCCACAGAGACAGAGACAGACAGATGCAGACAGACAGACAGAGCTACATCGGCAGGATAGAACGGCTGACTCCGGTAAGACAAGGGGTGGTGGTCTGTGTATATTTGTAAACAACAGCTGGTGCACAAAATCAAATACTAAGAAAGTCTTGAGGTTTTGCTCGCCTGAGGTAGAGTATCTTATGATAAGCTGTAGACCACACTATTTACCAAGAGAGTTTTCATCTATATTTTTCATAGCTGTCTATTTACCACCACAAACCAATGCTGGCATTAAGATTGCACTGAATGAGCTGTATAAGGCCATAAGTGAACAGGAAAACGCTCATCCAGAGGCAGCGCTCCTAGTGGCCGATGACTTTAATGCAGGGAAACTTTAATCCGTTATACCTAATTTCTACCAGCATGTTAAATGAGCAACCAGAGGAAAAAAAACTCTAGACCACCTTTACTCCACACACAGAAACGCATACAAAGCTCTCCCTCGCCCTCCATTTGGCAAATCTGACCATAACTCTATCCTTCTGATTCCTGCTTATAAGCAAAAACTAAAGCAGGAAGCACCAGTGACTCGGTTAATAAAAAAGTGGTCAGATGACGCAGATGCTAAGCTACAGGACTGTTTTGCTAGCACAGACTGGAACATGTTCCGGGATTCTTCAGATAGCATTGAGGAGTACACCACATCAGTCACTGGCTTCATCAATGAGTGCATCGATGATGTCGTCCCCACAATGACCGTACGTACATACCCCAACCAGAAGCCATGGATTACAGGAAACATCCGCACTGAGCTAAAGGGTAGAGCTGCCGCTTTCAAGGAGCGGGACTCTAACCCGGACGCTTATATGAAATCCTGCTGTGCCCTTCGACGAACCATCAAACAGGCAAAGAGTCAATACAGGATTAAGATTGAATCGTACTACACCAGCTCTGACGCTCGTCGGATGTGGCAGGGCTTGAAAACTATTACAGACTACAAAGGGAAGCACAGCCGCGAGCTGCCCAGTGACACAAGACTTCCAGACGAGCTAAACCACTTCTATGCTCGCTTCGAGGCAAGCAACACTGAAGCATGCATGAGAGCACCAGCTGTTCCGGATGACTATGTGATCACGCTCTCCGTAGCCGATGTGAGTAAGACTTTTAAGCAGGTCAACATTCACATGGCCGCAGGGCCAGACGGAATACCAGGACGTGTACTCCGAGGATGTGCTGACCAACTGGCAAGTGTCTTCACTGACATTTTCAACATGTCCCTGACTGAGTCTGTAATACCAACATGTTTCAAGCAGACCACCATAGTCCCCGTGCCCAAAGACACTAAGATAACCTGCCTAAATGACTACCGACCCGTAGCACTGACGTCTGTAGCCATGAAGTGCTTTGAAAGGCTGGTCATGGCTCACATCAACACCATTATCCCAGAAACCCTAGACCCACTCCAATTTGCATACCGCCCAAACAGATCCACAGATGATGCAATCTCTATTGCACTCCACACTGCCCTTTCCCACCTGGACAAGAGGAACACCTACGTGAGAATGCTATTCATTGACTACAGCTCAGCATTCAACACCATAGCGCCCTCAAAGCTCATCACTAAGCTAAGGATCCTGGGAGTAAACACCTCCCTCTGCAACTGGATCCTGGACTTCCTGACGGGCCGCCCCCAGGTGGTAAGGGTAGGTAACAACACATCTGCCACACTGATCCTCAACACGGGGGCCCCTCAGGGGTGCGTGCTCAGTCCCCTCCTGTACTCCCTGTTCACCCATGACTGCATGGCCAGGCACGAATCCAACACCATCATTAAGTTTGCCGACGACACAACAGTGGTAGGCCTGATCACCGACAACGATGAGACAGCCTATAGGGAGGAGGTCATAGACCTGGCCGTGTGGTGCCAGGATAACAACCTCTCCCTCAACATGACCAAGACAAAGGAGATGATTGTGGACTACAGGAAAACAGGGCTGTAGTGGAACAGGTTGAGAGCTTCAAGTTCCTTGGTGTCCACGTCACCAACGAACTACCATGGTCCAAACACACCAAGACAGTCGTGAAGAGGGCACAACAAAGCCTATTCCCCCTCAGGAGACTGAAAATATTTGGCATGGGTCCTCAGACGCTCAAAAAGTTATACAGCTGCACCATCGAGAGCATCCTGACTGGTTGCATCACCGCCTGGTATGGCAACTGTTCGGCCTCCGACCGCAAGGCACTACAGAGGGTAGTGCGTACGGCCCAGTACATCACTGGGGCCAAGCTTCCTGCCATCCAGGACCTCTATACCAGGCTGTGTCAGAGGAAGGCCCTCAAAATTGTCAAAGACTCCAGCTACCCTAATCATAGACTGTTCTCTCTGCTACCGCACGGCAAGCGGTACCGGAGTGCCAAGTCTAGGTCCAAAAGACTTCTCAACAGCTTCTACCCCCAATTCACAAGACTCCTGAACAGCTAATTATGGATACTCTGACTATTTGCACTGCCCCCCCACCCCATATTTTTACGCTGCTGCTACTCTTTTAATTATTTATGCATAGTCACTTTAACTCTACCCACATGTACATATTACTTCAACTACCTCAACTAGCCGGTGCCCCCGCACATTGACTCTGCACCGGTACCCCCCTGTGTATATAGCCTCCCTACTGTTATATTATTTTACTTCTGCTCTTTTTTTCTCAACACTTTTTTGTTGTTGTTTTATTTTACTTTTTTTATAAAAAATAAATGCACTGTTGGTTAAGGGCTGTAAGTAAGCATTTCACTGTAATGTCTGCACCTGTTGTACTCGGCGCATGTGGCCAATAAAATTTGATTTGATTTGATTTGAAGACCTCAGAAACAAAATTGTAGACCTCCACAAGTCTGGTTCATCCTTGGGAACAATTTCCAAACACCTGAAGGTACCATGCTCATCTGTACAAACAATAGTACACAAGTATAAACACCATGGGATCACGCACCCGTCATACCGCTCAGGAAGGAGACGCGTTCTGTCTCCTAGAGATGAACGTACTTTGGTGCGAAATATGCAAATCAATCCCAGAAAAACAGCAAAGGACCTTGTGAAGATGCTGGAGGAAACAGGTACAAAAGTATCTATATCCACAGTAAAACGAGTCCTATATCGTTATAACCAGCAAGGAAGAAGCCACTGCTCCAAAACCGCCATAATAAAGCCAGACTACGGTTTGCAACTGCACATGGGGACAAAGATCATACTTTTTGGAGAAATGTCCTCTGGTCTGATGAAACAAAAATAGAACTGTTTGGCCATAATGACCATCATTATGTTTGGAAGAAAAGGGGGTTGCTTGCTAGCCGAAGAACACCATCCCAACTGTGAAGCACGGGGTGGCAGCATCATGCTGTGGGGGTGCTTTGCTGCAGGAGGGACTGGTGCACTTCACAAAATAGATGGCATCAAGAGGAAGGAAAATGATGTGGCTATATTGAAGCAACATCTCAAGACATCAGTCAGGAAGTTAAAGCTTGGTCGCAAATGGGTCTTCCAAATGGACAATGACCCCAAGCATACTTCCAAAGTTGTGGAAAAATGGCTTAAGGACAACAAAGTCAAGGTATTGGAGTGGCCATAACAAAGCCCTGACCTCAATCATATAGAAAATATTTGGCCAGAACTGAAAAAGCGTGTGCGAGCAAGGAGGCCAACAAACCTAACTCAGTTTCACCAGCTCTGTCAGGAGGAATGGGCCAAAATTCACCCAACTTATTGTGGGAAGCTTGTGGAAGGCTACCCGAAATGTATGACCCAAGTTCAACAATTTAAAGGCAATGCTACCAAATACTAATTGAGTGTATGTAGACTTCTGACCCACTGGGAATGTGATGAAAGAAATAAAAGCTTAAATAAATACATTCTCTCTACTATTATTCTGACATTTCACATTCTTAAAATAAAGTGGTGATCCTAACTGACCTAAGACAGGGAATTTTTAATATAATTAAATGTCAGGAATTGTGAAAAAACAAGTTTAAGTTTATTTGGCTAAGGTGCATGTAAACTTCCGACTTTAACTGTACCTTCCAACATGGCATTCCAAATAATTTAACTGTAGACAAAAAGAGAGGTCTGCTCTATGCGTCCAGTTGCATGAATCTCCTTTATCCACCTCTAACAATCAATGAGAGCGATATTAGAGCATGCAATGTTGTCGATACAAGGACACACGCACACACGTGCACATGTATACACATACACACGCACATTGCACACACACGCATGCATGCTCGCACGCACACACGTGTGCACACACACACAAGACACAGACACACACACACACAGAACACAGCCATCTGTTCCTGCCTTTACTCCAGGGCCCAGAGATGAGGGAGTGCTCCTGTTTAAATGAGCCTATCCTAATGTGTCACTGGGACGCTGTGGGCTCACAGGTAGCTAGCAGCTGGCAATACACACACTGCCGACACATTCTGAAGACACACTCTGACGGCACATCTGTAGTTAATTAACATTCATGTTTCCCTGTGAATAATCTTTTCAGCTTTGACCACATATGTGACCGACCGGCTCGATTCGGTCTTATGTAGCAAAACTTGAAATTGTGTTTTCTACATTGGATAAAAGTAGAGATTTAATTGTTTATTATACACTACAGTTGAGGAACAATGGGAAAGTAATTCTGCTTTGAAAGTTGATAAACTTGTAACCTCACTTTTGTGAAAATGGTCCTTGAATGTTTTGGTAAACCTACTGGAGAGCTCTTTTTTTGTCTACACCCATCGAGCATCTTTCACACCATCTTCAGTGTTAGCCCCACCCATCTCTTTAAGGATTCACATGTAAGGCCATGTACTAAACAAACAAAGATTTCAAGTCTAAAGGCTGGTTTATACTACGGGTGTGTTCGCAAATTCAATCTGGAGTGCCAGAGTGTGCTCAGAGCATTGTCAGATTGTCAGTTCGTAAATTCAGAGTGTTTCGCTCTCGGAGCGTTCAGCGCGCACACTGGACACTCTGGCTCAGGAGTAGGGTTGATCCGAGCGTTGTGACCTCACAATGGCAGTCAAGCACCCAAGCTAACTGGCTAACATTGGCTAGCTTGCTAGCTACTTCCAGACACAAACGAGAGAACAGCTCACTCTGACCATTTTACTCGCCCTAGCAGAGCTGGTTAGGCTGTTTTTATGTTATCCAGAGCGTTGGTGACTGTAACTGTGCTACTGGCAACAATTTCATTACGCTTTTTTCCTAACGTTTACTGACACCGGCCATATTCAACGGGTGTTGAGCGTTTATATATTCGTCAGTTATTCTGCGCTCTGGCAAACTCAGACGAGAGTGCTCTGAAATCGGAGTAGATAGCCAGAGCGAATTTACCAGCTACGTCTATCGACAGTTGTCGCAGTGGCATCATGAACATTCTATCGAAATGGTTACTTGCATAGTGGAGTCTTTTGTTTAGTCATGTAGCCAGCTAGCTAAACAATTAACCATAATCCCAACTCATAACGTTACTACCCTGCATGAATCTGCAGGTAGCTAACCAACCAGGTTCAATGTTAGCTAGCTAGCTAACATTAGGCTATAACTAGCAATGCAAATGGCTCTGAGATACAAATAATATTACTACACAGATCATGCACGTAATGCGTTAGCTAGCGAGCCAGCCAGCTAATGTTAGCTAGATAGAAAACAGTATGCTTTAACTTGAAATGAAAACGACTTTCTGACAAAACTAGAAACTTGTAATATCTGAAAATGTAGCTAGCTAGACTATCTTACCTGTATACATGGATGGACGCTTCTTCCTCTCTGTCACGGATGCCACGGTTGCCCTTAGTTTGAAGATGTAATCCGGAGACAGGTGTTTTATACAATAGCCTTCGGTGTGTTCTCTTTTCGACTCCCTCTGCATATTTGCAATCAAACGCCAGAATTTTATCCATCTCCTTAGCTATCATACTCTAATTCGACTGGGCATTCCACTGACTTCAAAACTCGGTCCACCAGAAAGTGGAGAGCAACTCTTTTGCAGTTCTACTACGTGATATATTTCAAAAAAGCTGCGTTAGAAAGGATTACCTACACATACTCACCAGCTCATGTTATAGACAGAAGCGTGCTACATGGCAGACCAATCCGAACTCATCTCTCGACATGTCCAGCCCATCCATTATCTCAGCCAATCATGGCTAGCGGGAAGGTTCCTGTCTTTTTCTGTGGCTAAACCAACTAGGCTCATAATTTAACAATTTTATTTGTATTTACAGATGGCATACAAGTTTGTTATTAAGGCACATGAAAGTTAACAAAAAAACGCATTTTGATTTGAAAAAAAGTTTACGTTCAAATGGCTCTCCTGTGAAGTAGTGACACGCGACGTACGCCTAGCTTCCTGAAACGAGTCACATATTGGCCCTTCAATCTTCTGTCAGAACAACACAACCTCTCATCAAACTCTCTGCATGCTTTAAGTACATACCACCACTTTAAATGCCGACGCAATAACACTTCTCCTTCAAACTACTCTAAATCACAAACACATACACACACACACTCTTCTCTAAATCACAGCGGGCAACTTGCCTCTGATGCTTGACTCTCAAGATTGCCCCGCAATAATTTACACAAGTCATCATTAGCCCGAGCAACAGAGATAAGAGCGTCTTAAGGGAACTTTTGGCGCCCACGTCTGTGTGTGTGTGTGTGTTGTGTGTGTTGTGTGTGTTTTGTGTGTGTTTTAGCACCCACGTCTCAAAGCCTTTCAAGCAGTCGGGTAATGAAGACCTCAGTTCTGTCCAATGAAGGTCAAAACAAATAACTGTTACATAACCAACAACAAGGCAAAGTCTAGAGGGTCAATACTGGATGAACTTGCTTTCTAAGCATTGCGCGTGTGTACTGGATTTCTTTGTAGTTATTTAAAAGTTATTATAAACTGGGTGGTTCGAGCCCTGAATGCTGATTGGCTGAAAGCTGTGGCATATCAGACCGTATACCACAGGTATGACAAAACATGTATTTTTACTGTTCTAATTACGTTGGTACCCAGTTTATAATAGCAATAAGGCACCTCGGGATTTGTGGTATATGGCCACTTCGCATTGCGTCGTGCTTAAGAACTTAGCCATGGTATATTGGCCATATACCACACCCCCTCGTGCCTTATTGCTTAATAATAAACAGTTATTTCGTCTTAATCGCTATTATACTGTACATATTTCAATATTTCTCTCATGTTTCATAAGAGAGGTATAGTATATATTGTGTCATGTTTCATAAGAGTGGTATAGTATATATTGTGTCATGTTTCATAACAGTGGTATAGTATATATACACATGTTTCATAACAGTAGTATAGTATACATACTAATGTTTCATAACAGTGATATAGTATATATAGTGTCATGTTTCATAACAGTGATATAGTATATAGAGTGGCATATTTCATAACAGTGATATAGTATATGTAGTGTCATGTTTCATAACAGTGTTATAGTATATGTAGTGTCATGTTTCATAACAGTGATATAGTATATGTAGTGTCATGTTTCTTAACAGTGATATAGTATATAGAGTGGCATATTTCATAACAGTGATATAGTATATGTAGTGTCATGTTTCATAACAGTGTTATAGTATATGTAGTGTCATGTTTCATAACAGTGATGTAGTATATATAGTGTCATGTTTCATAACAGTGATATAGTATATATAGTGTCATGTTTCATAACAGTGATATAGTATATATAGTGTCATGTTTCATAACAGTGATATAGTATATATAGTGTCATGTTTCATAACAGTGATATAGTATATAGAGTGGCATATTTCATAACAGTGATATAGTATATGTAGTGTCATGTTTCATAACAGTGTTATAGTATATGTAGTGTCATGTTTCATAACAGTGATGTAGTATATATAGTGTCATGTTTCATAACAGTGGTGTAGTAGATATACTCATGTTTCATAACAGTGGTATAGTATATATAGTGTCATGTTTCATAACAGTCTTATAGTATATATAGTGTCATGTTTCATAACAGTGTTATAGTATATATAGTGTCATGTTTCATAATATTAGTATAGTATATATAGTGGCATTTTTCATAACAGTGGTATAGTATATATAGTGTCATGTTTCATAACAGTGGTATAGTAGATATACTCATGTTTCATAACAGTTATATAGTGTATATAGTGTCATGTTTCATAACAGTGGTATAGTATATATAGTATAATGTTTCATAAAAGTGGTAGAATATATATACTCATGTTTCATAACAGTGGTATAGTATATATAGTGTCATGTTTCATAACAGTAGTATAGTATATATAGTGTCATGTTTCATAACAGTGGTATAGTATATAGAGTGTCATGTTTCATAACAGTGGTATAGTATATATAGTGTCATGTTTCATAACAGTGGTATAGTATATATAGTGTCATGGTTCATAACAGTGGTATAGTATATATAGTGTCATGTTTCATAACAGTGGTATAGTATATATAGTGTCATGTTTCATAACAGTGGTATAGTAGATATACTCAAGTTTCAAAACAGTGGTATAGTATATATAGTGTCATGTTTCATAACAGTGGTATAGTAGATATACTCATGTTTCATAACAGTTATATAGTGTATATAGTGTCATGTTTCATAACTGTGGTATAGTATATATAGTATAATGTTTCATAAAAGTGGTATAGTATATATACTCATGTTTCATAACAGTGGTATAGTATATATAGTGTCATGTTTCATAACAGTAGTATAGTATATATAGTGGCATTTTTCATAACAGTGGTATAGTATATATAGTGTCATGTTTCATAACAGTGGTATAGTATATAGAGTGGCATGTTTCATAACATTGATATAGTATATATAGTGTCATATTTCATAACAGTGATATAGTATATATAGTGTCATGTTTCATAACAGTGGTATAGTATATATAGTGTCATGTTTTATAACAGTGGTATAGTATATATAGTGTCATGGTTCATAACAGTGGTATAGTATATATAGTGTCATGTTTCATAACAGTGGTATAGTATATATAGTGTCATGTTTCATAACAGTGGTATAGTAGATATACTCATGTTTCAAAACAGTGGTATAGTATATATAGTGTCATGTTTCATAACAGTGGTATAGTATATATAGTGTCATGTTTCATAACAGTTATATAGCGTATATAGTGTCATATTTCATAACAGTGATATAGTATATATAGTGTCATGTTTCATAACAGTGGTATAGTATATATAGTGTCATGTTTTATAACAGTGGTATAGTATATATAGTGTCATGGTTCATAACAGTGGTATAGTAGATATACTCATGTTTCATAACAGTTATATAGTGTATATAGTATAATGTTTCATAACAGTGGTATAGTATATATACTCATGTTTCATAACAGTGGTATAGTATATTTAGTGTCATGTTTCATAACAGTGTTATAGTATATATAGTGTCATGTTTCATAACAGTGGTATAGTATATATAGTGGCATGTTTCATAACAGTGGTATAGTATACATAGTGTCACGTTTCATAACAGTGGTATAGTATATATAGTGTCATGTTTCATAATAGTGTTATAGTATATATAGTGTCATGTTTCATAACAGTGATATAGTATATATAGTGTCATGTTTCATAACAGTGGTATAGTATATATAGTGTCATGTTTCATAACAGTGGTATAGTATATATAGTTTCATGTTTCATAACAGTGGTATAGTATATATAGTGTCATGTTTCATAACAGTTTTATAGTATATATACTCATGTTTCATAACAGTGATATATTATATATAGTGTCATGTTTCATAACAGTGTTATAGTATATATACTCATGTTTCATAACAGTGTTATAGTATATATAGTGTCATGTTTCATAATAGTGTTATAGTATATATAGTGTCATATTTCATAACAGTGTTATAGTATATATAGTGTCATGTTTCATAACAGTGGTATAGTATATATAGTGTCATGTTTCATAATAGTGTTATAGTATATATAGTGTCATGTTTCATAACAGTGATATAGTATATATAGTGTCATGTTTCATAACAGTGGTATAGTATATTCAGTGTCATGTTTCATAATAGTGTTATAGTATATATAGTGTCATGTTTCATAACAGTAGTATAGTATATATAGTGTCATGTTTCATAACAGTGGTATAGTATATTCAGTGTCATGTTTCATAACAGTGTTATAGTATATGTAGTGTCATGTTTCATAACAGTGGTATAGTATATATAGTGTCATGTTTCATAACAGTGGTGTAGTAGATATACTCATGTTTCATAACAGTGATATATTATGTATAGTGTCATGTTTCATAAAAGTGGTATAGTATATATATAGTATAATGTTTCATAACAGTGATATAGTATACAGAGTGGCATGTTTCATAACAGTGATATTGTATATATTGTGTCATGTTTCATAACAGTGGTATAGTATATATACTCATGTTTCATAACAGTGATATAGTATATATAGTGTCATGTTTCATAATAGTGGTATAGTATATATAGTATCATGTTTCATAACAGTAATATAGTAAATATAATGTAATGTTTCATAACAGTGGTATAGTATATATAGTGTCATGTTTCATAACAGTGGTATAGTATATATACTCATGTTTCATAACAGTGTTATAGTATATATAGTGTCATGTTTCATAACAGTGGTATAGTATATATAGTGTCATGTTTCATAACAGTTAAATAGTATATATAGTGTCATGTTTCATAACAGTAGTATAGTATATATACTTATGTTTCATAACAGTGATATAGTATAAATAGTGTAATGTTTCATAACAGTGATAGAGTATATATAGTGTCATGTTTCATAACAGTGATATAGTATATATAGTGTCATTTTTCATAACAGTAGTATAGTATATATAGTGTCATTTTTCATAACAGTAGTATAGTATATATAGTGTCATGTTTCTTAACAGTGGTATAGTATATATAGTGTCATGTTTCATTACAGTGATATAGTATATATAGTGTCATGTTTCATAACAGTGGTATAGTATATATAGTGTCATGTTTCATAACAGTGATATAGTATATATAGTATCATGTTTCATAACTGTGGTATAGTAGATATACTCATGTTTCATAACAGTGAAAGAGTATATATAGTGTCATGTTTCATAACAGTGATATAGTATATATAGTGTCATGTTTCATAACAGTGGTATAGTATATATAGTGTCATGTTTCATAACTGTGGTATAGTATATATACTCATGTTTCATAACAGTGATATAGTATATATGCTCATGTTTCATAACAGTGATATAGTATATATAGTGTCATGTTCTATAACAGTCGTATAGTATATATACTCATGTTTCATAACAGTGGTATAGTATATATAGTGTCATGTTTCATAACAGTGGTATTGTATATATACTCATGTTTCATAACAGTGATATAGTATATATGCTCATGTTTCATAACAGTGATATAGTATATATAGTGTCATGTTTCATAACAGTCGTATAGTAGATATACTCATGTTTCATAACAGTGAAAGAGTATATATAGTGTCATGTTTCATAACAGTGATATAGTATATATAGTGTCATGTTTCATAACAGTTGTATAGTATATATAGTATCATGTTTCATAACAGTGGTATAGTAGTATACTCATGTTTCAAAACAGTGATATAGTATATATAGTGTCATGTTTCATAACAGTGGTATAGTATATATAGTGTCATGTTTCATAACAGTGATATAGTATATATAGTATCATGTTTCATAACAGTGGTATAGTAGTATACTCATGTTTCATAACAGTGATATAGTATATATAGTGTCATGTTTCATAACAGTGGTATAGTATATATAGTGTCATGTTTCATAACTGTGGTATAGTATATATACTCATGTTTCATAACAGTGTTATAGTATATATGCTCATGTTTCATAACAGTGATATAGTATATATAGTGTCATGTTTCATAACAGTCGTATAGTATATATACTCATGTTTCATAACAGTGGTATAGTATATATAGTGTCATGTTTCATAACAGTGGTATAGTAGATATACTCATGTTTCATAACAGTGATATAGTATATATAGTGTCATGTTTCATAACAGTGGTATAGTATATATAGTGTCATGTTTCATAACAGTGGTATAGTATAAATACTCATGTTTCATAACAGTGATATAGTATATATGCTCATGTTTCATAACAGTGGTATAGTATGTATAGTGTCATGTTTCATAACAGTGATATAGTATATATAGTGTAATGTTTCATAACAGTGATATAGTATATATAGTGTCATGTTTCATAACAGTGGTATAGTATATATACTCATGTTTCATAACAGTGGTATAGTATATATGCTCATGTTTCATAACATTGATATCGTATATATAATACACAAACATCAAAAGCATTGCTATAAGCACAATTTACTGACTTAGTTTACAGTGAGACAAAAAAAACTACCAAAAGTGTATATAGAGGGAAGGAACAGTGGGTTTAGACCAGTGGATGGTTCTGTGGTATTTCAGAAAGCTAATGCTGCATGTCAAATGGCACCCAGTTCCCTATGCAATGCACTACTTTTGACCAGGGTCCATAGCCAGTATCAAACTGCTGTCAGGCTCGGTTAGCTAATGGCAGTTTCTCCAATGGTTCCGCTCTACCATGCAGAAACCATTGGGGTCATGTATAGCCCTACTGTGCTGAGGCATTTTTGTTATTATGATTAACACGAAGAATTTGTAAACCGGGGCGAGAGGGATGGAGGGTTGAGGAAAACAGACTTTTGAAAGGATTCGTTTTCAAAACGGGCGGTGAACGACAGGAAATGGAATGGAGATCGAGAAAATATAAATAATCAGCCGTTTGGTTTGAATAAAGGGGATGAAATAAAATACTTCTTTAGTTAATGATCACTTACGATAAATACAGAACACAGAAACGAAGCAGGCATTTAGGAATATGATTAAGATAGATTAATGATATGTTTCCTTTTATCTGCAGTTTTATGATGGATTGATTTAATCAGTTTATTACACAAACCATTCATCATGTTAGTCAGTGTAATCTTTACAATAAGTACTGAACAGAGAGGAACAGTAGTCTGAAAGAGCAACTTAATTTTCCACACAGACCATCCCCTGGCATGGCACACGGCTATAAGAACACACTACCCCTATGTCAAGAGAGAGGGTATTGGCCCAGGGTGGAAACTCATATACAAGTCTGGGACAGTAATGGTGCAGGGCATCCTCATGCAGTTTCAGCAGGACTTTTACGGGATCAAAGAGAGATCACAGCAGGAAAAGCGCTCTCTCTGTGACGACTCACCCATCCTGAGTGAGTCTGATCACACCTTATCCTCAAACTGCAGACGAGCAGACCCAAGAGGATAGTCACCCCCCCCCCCCCAGCACTGAACACACCCAGGTCCCACATCTGCACTGCTCCTCTATTTTTGAGAGAGATACATTCACAGAGCTGGAGAGAGAGATGGTGGAGCTCAGAGAGCTAGTCCACACAACCCAGACAGAACAGACCCACAAAACAGAGCAGCACAACAACACCCTCCCGACAGACCCAGGTGGAGATAGACGGCTGTCGGAGAGAGCTGGCTGCACTCCGGACTGAGCTGAGAGAACTTAAGGAGGAGAGAGAGGAACACATGGCACAGCTAACAGCAGTGAAGGAGGAGAGAGGGGAACACATGGCACAGCTAACAACACTGAAGGAGGAGGTGAGAAAGCTGAGGTGTGACAGAGAGCAGGACCCTCCCCAAGAGAAGCAAGCAGAACAGCCCACCTCAGACCTGGACCATAACCTCAACACCACAATGGAACAGACAAGACAGGACCCACCAACTCAACAGACCCCACCCCCTCCTAACAAGCCCTCCTGACAACCCCCATACATCCACTGAGGACACACAAAAGCCAGAGATTGTGATCCTCATTGACTCAAATGGCAAATACGTTCAAGAGAATAAACGTTTTCCCAAACACAAAGTGGCTAAACTCTGGTGCCCAAACACTAGGCATGCCCTGGAGCTGTTGTCAGAGGACAGACTAGCCACATCATAATTCACACGGGCACAAACGACCTAAGGGCCCAGCAGGAAAGGGTGGCCACAGCACTCAAGGGAGTGATAAAAAAGCTCCTTCCACTTTCCCCAACGCACAAGTGGTTATCTCCACCCTGCTACCACGAAAATACTTTCATCCTGCCACAATACAGCAGGTGAATGCAAGCATTTCCCGGGACTGTGCCTCAAAACCTAATGTCTGCCTGGCCCACCACTCCACCCTGGACATGAACAGCCTTTAAGACCAGGTCCACCTCTACAAGGCAGCAATCCCAACTTTTGCCAGGACCCTGAAGGACGTCACCCTCAACCGCAGCCCCTCACACAGGAGCAACAGAGCAACGGACACCCCGCAAAGCACAGCGAGACACCATCCCAGACCTGCAAGCCCCATCCTGTAACCTAAGAGGTATGTATCAGATGCTCAACATGCTCTACTCACACCTACTGTAATGGTCCGGGCCTAAACCACATGAAAACAACACTAGACACTATGGAACACAAAGCTTTTACTATCTCATCCTGTAATATAGGTCTGAGGTCTGAGGTCATCTGCCTTTGGCCTAAAGAGCAGAAACCCAGACTTCATCAAATAAATTGGAAATAGAGACATTGTCATCCTAAAAGAAACATGGTATAGAGGAGACTGGTTGCCCTCAAGGTTACAGAGAGCTGGTAGTCCCATCCACCAAATTACCAGGTGTGAAACAGGGAAGAGACTCAGGGGGTATGCTAATTTGGTATAGAGCAGACCCAACCCACTCTATTAAATTAGTCAAAACAGGAAGATTTTACATCTGGCTAGAAATAAATTAGTTAATTATCTCAACAGAGAAACATTTCCTAATGTGTGCTACCTACAGTGGGGAAAAAAAGTATTTAGTCAGCCACCAATTGTGCAAGTTCTCCCACTTAAAAAGATGAGAGAGGCCGGTAATTTTCATCATAGGTACACGTCAACTATGACAGACAAATTGAGGAAAAAAAATCCAGAAAATCACATTGTAGGATTTTTTATGAATTTATTTGCAAATTATGGTGGAAAATAAGTATTTGGTCACCTACAAACAAGCAAGATTTCTGGCTCTCACAGACCTGTAACTTCTTCTTTAAGAGGCTCCTCTGTCCTCCACTCGTTACCTGTATTAATGGCACCTGTTTGAACTTGTTATCAGTATAAAATACACCTGTCCACAACCTCAAACAGTCACACTCCTAACTCCACTATGGCCAAGACCAAAGAGCTTTCAAAGGACACCAGAAACAAAATTGTAGACCTGCACCAGGCTGGGAAGACTGAATCTGCAATAGGTAAGCAGCTTGGTTTGAAGAAATCAACTGTGGGAGCAATTATTAGGAAATGGAAGACATACAAGACCACTGATAATCTCCCTCGATCTGGGGTTCCACGCAAGATCTCACCCCGTGGGGTCAAAATGATCACAAGAACGGTGAGCAAAAATCCCAGAACCACACGGGGGGACCTAGTGAATGACCTGCAGAGAGCTGGGACCAAAGTAACAAAGCCTACCATCAGTAACACACTACGCCGCCAGGGACTCAAATCCTGCAGTGCCAGACGTGTCCCCCTGCTTAAGCCAGTACATGTCCAGGCCCGTCTGAAGTTTGCTAGAGTGCATTTGGATGATCCAGAAGAGGATTGGGAGAATGTCATATGGTCAGATGAAACCAAAATAGAACTTTTTGGTAAAAACTCAACTCGTCGTGTTTGGAGGACAAAGAATGCATCCAAAGAACACCATACCTACTGTGAAGCATGGGGGTGGAAACATCATGCTTTGGGGCTGTTTTTCTGCAAAGGGACCAGGACGACTGATCCGTGTAAAGGAAAGAGTGAATGGGGCCATGTATCGTGAGATTTTGAGTGAAAACCTCCTTCCATCAGCAAGGGCATTGAAGATGAAACGTGGCTGGGTCTTTCAGCATGACAATGATCCCAAACATACCGCCTGGGCAACGAAGGAGTGGCTTCGTAAGAAGCATTTCAAGGTCCTGGAGTGGCCTAGCCAGTCTCCAGATCTCAACCCCATAGAAAATCTTTGGAGGGAGTTGAAAGTTCGTGTTGCCCAGCGACAGCCCCAAAACATCACTGCTCTAGAGGAGATCTGCCAAAATACCAGCAACAGTGTGTGAAAACCTTGTGAAGACTTACAGAAAACGTTTGACCTGTGTCATTGCCAACAAAGGGTATATAACAAAGTATTGAGAAACTTTTGTTATTGACCAAATACTTATTTTCCACCATAATTTGCAAATAAATTCATTAAAAATCCTACAATGTGATTTTCTGGATTTTTTTTTCTAATTTTGTCTGTCATAGTTGACGTGTACCTATGATGAAAATTACAGGCCTCTCTCATCTTTTTAAGTGGGAGAACTTGCACAATTGGTGGCTGACTAAATACTTTTTTCCCCCACTGTATATCCCCCCAATAGAATCCCCATACTTTAACGATGACAGCTTCTCCATCCTAGAGGGGGAGATCAACCATTTCCAGGCTCAGAGACATGTACTAGTCTGTGGCAACCTAAATGCCGGAACTGGACAAGAACCTGACACTCTCAGCACACAGGGGGACAAACACCTACCTGGAGGTGACAGTATTCCCTTCCCAACATGCCCCTCTAGACACAACTATGACAAAACAACCAACAAAAACAGGTCACAACTCCTGCAGCTCTGTTGCATGCTGGGTCTGTACATAGTCAATGGTAGGCTTCGAGGAGACTTCTATGGTAGGTACACCTAAAGCTCATCCCTTGGCAGTAGTACTGTAGATTACTTTATCACTGACCTCAACCCAGAGTCTCTCAGAGCGTTCACAGTCAGCCCACTAACACCCCAATCAGATCACAGCAAAATCACAGTCTACAGGAATAGAGCAATACTCAATCATGAGGCATCAAAGCCAAAGGAATTGCACAATATTAAGAAATGCTATAGATGGAAAGTAGTGTAGAAACCTACCAAAAACAATTAGGCAACAACAGCAAATTCAATTCCTTTTAGACAACTTCCTGGACAAAATATTTCATCAGTGTTGTAAAGTACTCTAAAGTACTACTTAAGTAGTTTTGTTAGGGTATCTGTACTTTACTTGATATTTTTTGACAACTTTTACTTTTGATACATAAGTACAATACCAGTTTGGACACACCTATTCATTGAAGGGTTTTACTTAATTTTTTACTATTTTCTACATTGTAGAATAATAGTGAAGACATCAACACTATGAAATAACACATATGGAATCATGTAGTAACCAACAAAGCGTTAAACAAATCAAAATATATTTGAGGTTTGAGATTCTTCAAATAGCCACCTTTATGACAGCGTTGCACACACTTGACATTATCTCAACCAACTTCACCTGGAATGGTTTTCCAACAGTCTTGAAGGAGTTCCCACATATGCTGAGCACTTGCTGGCTGCTTTTCCTTCACTCTGCCGTCCGACTGATCCCAAACCATCTCAATTGGGTTGAGGTCGGGGGAGGCCGGGCCATCTGATGCAGCACTCCATCACTCTCCTTCTTGGTAAATCAGCCCTTACATAGCCTGGAGGTGTGTTGGGTCATTGTCCTGTTGAAAAACAAATTATAGTCCCACTAAGCCCAAACCAGATGGGATGGCGTATCGCTGCAGAATGCTGTGGTAGCTATGCTGGTTAAGTGTGCCTTGAATTCTAAATAAATCACAGACAGTGTCACCAGCAAAGCACCCCCACACCATAACACATCCTACTCCATGCCTTACGTTGGGAACTGCACATGCGGTGATCATCCGTTCACCCACACCGCGTCTCACAAAGACACGGTGGTTTGCACCAAAAATCTCCAATTTGGACTCCAGACCAAAGGACACATTTCCACTGGTCTAATGTCCATTGCTCGTGTTTCTTGGTCCAAGCAGGTCTCTTCTTCTTATTGGTGTCCTTTAGTAGTAGTTTCCTTGCAGCAATTCGACCATGAAGGCCTGATTCACACAGTCCCCTCTGAACAGTTGATGTTGAGATGTGTCTGTGACTTGAACTTTGTGAAGGATTTGGGCTACAATTTCTGATGCTGGTAACTCTAATGAACTTATCCTCTGCAGCAGAGATAACTCTGGATCTTCCATTCCTGTGGCGGTTCTCATGAGAGCCAGTTTCATCATAGCGCTGGATGTTTTTTGCGACTGCACGAAGAAACGTTCAAAGTTCTTGAAAATGTTCCGTATTGACTGACCTTCATGTCTTAAGTTAATGATGGACTGTCGTTTCTCTTTGCTTATTTGAGCTTTTCTTGCCATAATATGGATATAGGGCTGATTGGCTCAAATGCAAATTAACTTTTAAAAAGGCACACCTGTTAATTTAAATGCATTCCAGGGGATTACCTCATGAAGCTGGTTGAGAGAATGCCAAGAGTGCGCTGCTGTCATCAAGGCAAAGGGAGGCTAATTGAAGAATCTCAAATATAAAATATATTTTTATTTGTTTAACACTTTTTTGGTTACTACATGATTCCATATGTGTTATTTCATAGTTTTGATGTCTTCACTATTATTCTAAAATGTCAAAAATAGTAAAAATAAAGAATGAGTAGGTGTGTCCAAACTTCTGACTGGTAGTGTATATTGAAAATCAAATACTTCTAAACTTTTACTCAAGTAGTATTTTACTGGGTGACTTTCACTTTTACATGAGTCATTTTCAATTAAGGTATCTTTACTTTTACTAAAGTATGACCATTAGGTACTTTTTCCACCACTGCATTCCACTGTAATAGTGAAGTTGTAAACTTGGCAGTAGAAAGCCTAAACAGTATATTTGACCTTTCAGCTTCCCTATCAAATCTAAAAATGTCACGCAGACAACCTAAGAAAATTAAAAACAATGACAAATGGTTTGATGAAGAATGCAAAAACCAAATATTTTTTTTTAGAAACCTATCCAACCAAAAACATAGAGACCCAGAAAACAAGAGTCTACGCCTTCACTATGGTGAATCACTAAAACAATACAGAAATACACTACAGAAAAGGAAGGAACAGCATGTCAGAAATCAGCTCAATGTAATTGAGAATCCATAGACTCTAACCACTTCTGGGAAAATTGGAACACACTAAACAAAAAACAACATGATCTTATTAACTTCTCCAATCTTATTGGCTCTCTAACAAAAGACAAACAGAAAAAACATATATGATAAATTACAAATCTTAGAATCAGCTATTAAAGACATCCAGAACCCACTGGATTCTCCAATTACATTGAATGAACTACAGGACAAAATACAAACCCTCCAACCCAAAAAGGCCTGTGGTGTTGATGGTTTCCTCAATGAAATGATAAAATATACAGACCACAAATTTCAATTGGCAATACTTAAACTCTTTAACGTCATCCTCAGCTCTGACATCTTCCCCTATATTTGGAACCAAGGACTGATCACCCCAATCCACAAAAGTGGAGACAAATCTGACCCCAATAACTACCGTGGGATATGCGTCAACAGCAACCTTGGGAAAATCCTCTGCATTATCAATAACAGCAGACTCATACATTTCCTCAGTGAAAACAGTGTACTGAGCAAATGTCAAATTGGCTTTTTACCAAATTACTGTACGACAGACCACGCATTCACCCTGCACACCCTAATTGACAAACAAACAAAGCAAAACAAAGGCATTG
Source organism: Coregonus lavaretus (assembly GCF_964263955.1). Lineage (NCBI taxonomy): Eukaryota > Metazoa > Chordata > Actinopteri > Salmoniformes > Salmonidae > Coregonus > Coregonus lavaretus. The sequence continues at coordinate 33,352,917 of NC_140019.1, read as the reverse complement.
TCTTCTCTGTGAGACTGTGATTTGAAGGAGTCAGGCGTAGGAGGGTAAATCACCGAATACAGAGTTTATTCCGGAGGACACAGTTACGCTAGATAGCGTCAACAAAATACAGGCACACAGGGAACAATATCCCCGGAAATACAAGGTACGGTAGCTCAACCGAGCTACACTCAACTCACAAATAACAATCACCCACAAGGACAAGGGGGGCAGAGGGAACACTTATACATGTACTAATGAGGGGATATGAACCAGGTGTGTGTAATTGACAAGATAAGACAAATGGAATGATGAGATATGGAGCGGCAGTGGCTAGTAGGCCGGTGACGACGAACGCCGAAGCCTGCCCGAACAAGGAGGGGAGGCAGCTTCGGAGGAAGTCGTGACATTCCCATGCTTTGTTGATTTCAAATAAGCTTTTGACTCAATTTGGCATGATGTTGCAATAAAAATTGATGGAAAGCCGTGTTGAGGGAAAAACATCTGACATTGTAAACTCCATGTACACAAACAACAAGTGTTCCATTAAAATAGGCAAAAAACACATTCCATAACAAAGCCAATACCTACAGAGAGATTAACCCGGAGAAGAGTCCCCTAAACAAGCTGGTCCTGGGGCTCTGTTCACAAACACACACAGACCCCACAGAGCCCCAGCACAGCAACAGCAACACAATTAGACCCAACCAAATCATGAGAAAACAAAAAGATAATTACTTGACACATTGGAAAGAATTTACCAAAACACTGAGCAAATAAGAATGCTATTTGGCCCTAAACAGAGAGTACACAGCGTCGGAATACCTGAACACTATGAAATTAAGGAAAGCTTTGACTATGTACAGACTCAGTGAGCATGGCCTTGCTATTGAGAGAGGCCGCCATAGGCAGACCTGGCTCTCAAGAGAAGACAGGCTATGTGCACACTGCCCACAAAATGAGGTGGAAATTAGCTGCAACTACTAACCTCCTGCCAAATGTATGACCATCTGACAGACACATACAGTGGCTTGCGAAAGTATTCACCCCCCTTGGCATTTTTCCTATTTTGTTGCCTTACAACCTGGAATTAAAATGGATTTTGGGGGGGTTAGTATCATTTGATTTACACAACATGCCTACCACTTTGAAGATGCAAAATAATTTTGGGGGTGAAACAAACAAGAACTAAGACCAAATAAAAGAGAACTTGAGCGTGTATAACTATTCACCCCCCCAAAGTCAATAATTTGTAGAGCCACCTTTTGCAGAAATTACACCTGTAAGTCTCTTGGGGTATGTCTCTATAAGCTTGGCACATCTAGCCAATGGGATGTTTGCCCATTCTTCAAGGCAAAACTGCTCCAGCTCCTTCAAGTTGGATGGGTTCCGCTGGTGTACAGCAATCTTTAAGTCATACCACAGATTCTCAATTGGATTGAGGTCTGGGCTTTGACTAGGCCATTCCAAGATATTTAAATGTTTCCCCTTAAACCACTCAAGTGTTGCTTTAGCAGTATGGTTAGGGTCATTGTCCTGGTGAAAGGTGAACCTTCTTCCATATGTTTGGGGAGTCTCCCACATGCCTTTTGGCGAACACCAAACGTGTCTGCTTATTTCTTTCTTTAAGCAATGGCTTTTTTCTGGCCACTCTTCCGTAAAGCCCAGCTCTGTAGAGTGTACGGCTTAAAGTGGTCCTATGGACAGATACTCCAATCTCCGCTGTGGAGCTTTGCAGCTACTTCAGGGTTATCTTTGGTGTCTTTGTTGCCTCTCTGATTAATGCCCTCCTTGCCTGGTCCGTGAGTTTTGGTGGGCGGCCCTCTCTTGGCAGGTTTGTTGTGGTGCCATATTCCTTCCATTTTTTAATAATGGATTTAATAATGGATTTAATGTTCAAAGTTACAGATTTTTTTTTTAAACCCAACCCTGATCTGTACTTCTCCACAACTTTGTCCCTGACCTGTTTGGAGAGCTCCTTGGTCTTCATGGTGCCGCTTGCTTGGTGGTGCCCCTTGCTTAGTGGTGTTGCAGTCTCTGGGGCCTTTCAGAACAGGTGTATATATACTGAGATCATGTGACAGATCATGTGACACTTAGATTGCACACAGGTGGACTTTATTGAACTAATTATGTGACTTCTGAAGGTCATTGGTTGTACCAGATTTTTTATTTTATTTAGGGGCTTCATAGCAAAGAGAAGAACAAACACAATTTTAAATACAACCCATATTTATGTTTATTTATTTTCCCTTTTGTACTAGAGAGAGAGAGAGAGAGAGAGAGAGAGAGAGAGAGAGAGAGAGAGAGAGAGAGAGAGAGAGAGAGAGAGAGAGAGAGAGAGAGAGAGAGAGAGAGAGAGAGAGAGAGAGAGAGAGAGAGGAGAGAGAGAGAGAGGGAGAGAGAGAGAGAGAGAGAGAGAGAGAGATGGAGGGAAGAGCATGTACTTCCTGGTAATTCATTATCTATAGTATAATGGAAGATCTTATAACCAGGAACCATCGAGAGGGTACACACACACACACACACAATAAATGTGAATGATTGGCTGAGCAAGTCCAGATCCTCATTTAGTGGGTTTTCAATATCGTAGTAAAACAGCTGTGGTGTGATTCTCTCTGATGTGAATAGAAGTCTCCAGAGGCATTACAGCACCACTAGAACACACTAGAACACACTAGAACACATTAGAACACACTAGAACACAAATACAACGTTTATATCACCATTACATAAAATGTATGCACGCATGATTGTATGTCGCTTTGGATAAATAAGGGGTGTGCTTCATGAGCCAGACAAGGAATTGTGATCTATTGAAGGGGTGGGGGACGCTTGACCATTACGTCTTTATGTTATGATTAGAGGCCATGCATTCTCAGCCTATGCTAGGGTTTTTATGTGGTGTCCTCTTGATTGTTGCAGAGCTTATTAAAATGCCAAGATGTATTGGTGCCTGGGGTATGTTTATGTTTCCATTTACACTGAGTACACAAAACATTAGGAACATATTTACACAGTACATGTACTCCTCTTTATCAACCTCCATCTGTTTTTATATCTACACTACCAGTCAAAAGTTTGGACACACCTACTCATTCAAGGGGTTTTCTTTATTTTTACGATTTTTTACATTGTAGAATAATAGTGAAGACATCAAAACTACGAAATAGCACATATGGAATCATGTAGTAACCAGAAAAGTGTTAAACAAATCCAAATATATTTTATATTTGATATTCTTCAAATAGCCACCCTTTGCCTTGATGACATCTTTGCACACTCTTGGCATTCTCTCAACCAGCTTCATGAGGCAGTCACCTGAAATGCATTTCAATTAACAGGTGTGCCTTCTTAAAAGTTAATTTGTGGAATTTATTTATTTCTTAATGCGTTTGAGCCAATCAGCTGTGTTGTGACAAGGTAGGGGGGTATACAGAACATAGCCCTATTTGGTAAAAGACCAAGTCCATATTATGGCAAGAACAGCTCAAATAAGCAAAGAGAAACGACAGTGCATCATTACTTTAAGACATGAAGGTCAGCCAATACGGAACATTTCAAGAATGTTTAAAGTTTCTTCAAGTGCAGTCGCAAAAACCATCAAGCGCTATGATGAAACTGGCTCTCATGAGGACCGCCACAGGAGATTTTTGGATTCGGTGTGGTTGAACGGATGATCTCTGCATGTGTAGTCCCACCGTAAAGCATGGAGGAGGAAGTGTTATGGTGTGGGGGTGCTTTGCTGGTGACTGTCTGTAATTTATTTAGAATTCAAGGCACACTTAACCAGCATGGCTACCACCGCATTCTGCAGCAATACGCCATCCCTTCTGGTTTGGACTTAGTGGGACTATCATTTGTTTTTCAACAGGACAATGAGCCAACACACCTCCAGGCTGTGTAAGGGCTATTTTACCAAGAAGGAGAGTGATGGAGCGCTGCATCAGATGACCTGGCCTCCACAATCCCCCGACCTCAACCCAATTGAGATAGTTTGGGATTAATCGGACAGCAGAGTGAAGGAAAAGTAGCCAACAAGTGCTCAGCATATGTGCGAACTCCTTCAAGACTGTTGGAAAAGCATTCCAGGTGGAGCTGGTTGAGAGAATGCCAAGAATGTGCAACGCTGTCATCAAGGCAATGGGTGGCTATTTGAAGAATCTCAAATATAAAATATATTTTGATTTGTTAAACACTTTTTTGGTTACTACATGATTCCAAATGTGTTATTTCATAGTGTTGATGTCTTCACTATTATTCTACAATGTAGAAAATAGTAAAATTAAAGAAAAACCCTTGAATGAGTAGGTGTTCTAAAACTTTTGACTGGTAGTGTATATACTTTACCAGTTTGAGTGTGTCAAGAACTGCAAAGCTGCTGGGTTTTTCACGCTCAACAGTTTCCCGTGTGTATCAAGAATGGTCCACCACCCAAAGGACATCCAGCCAACTTGATACAACTGTGGGAAGCATTGGAGTCAACATGGGCCAGCATCCCTGTGGAACGCTTTCGACAGTCCATGCCCCAACAAGTTGAGGCTGTTCTGAGGGAAAAAGGGGGTGCAACTCATCATTAGGAAGGTGTTCCTAATGTTTTGTACACTCAGTGTATATATGGTGCCTGGGGCATGTTTATGTTCACATTTAAATATGTAAATATATAACACAATTCATCAGGCATCTAAGGGTAAGAGAAATCCCAGGGCAGAGTGATCCACTCATCCATTTACACCCTGTGGGATCTTACTATAGCAACAGTCCAAGGCTGCGTCCCAAATCGCACCCGATTCCCTATATATTGCACTGCTTTTGAACAGAGCTCTATGGGCCATGGTCAAAAGTAGTACCAAAGGTAGTGCACTATGTAGAGAGAAGGGTGCCATTTGGGATGCGTATTCAATCCATGTACCAACACCAGAAGCACAGCAAGACAGTAATACAGTAATACAGTAATACAGTGATACAGTGATACAGTAATACAGTAACACAGTAATACAGTAATACAGTAATACAGTAATACAGCAATACAGTAATACAGTAATACAGTAATACAGTGATACAGTAATACAGTAATACAGTAATACAGTAATACAGCAATAGAGTAATACAGTAATACAGTAATACAGTAATACAGCAATACAGTAATACAGTAATACAGTGATACAGTAATACAGTAATACAGTGATACGGTAATACAGCAACACAGTAATACAGTGATACAGTAATACAGTAATACAGTAATACAGCAATAGAGTAATACAGTAATACAGTAATACAGTAATACAGCAATACAGTAATACAGTAATACAGCAATACAGTAATACAGTGATACAGTAATACAGTAATACAGTGATATGGTAATACAGCAACACAGTAATACAGTGATACAGTGATACAGTGATACAGTAATACAGTGATACAGTAACACAGTAATACAGTGATACAGTAATACAGTAATACAGTGATACAGTAATACAGCAATACAGTAATACAGTGATACAGTAATACAGTGATACAGTAACACAGTAATACAGTGATACAGTAATAAAGTAATACAGTGATACAGTAATACAGTAATACAGTAATACAGCAATAGAGTAATACAGTAATACAGTAATACAGTAATACAGCAATACAGTAATACAGTAATACAGCAATACAGTAATACAGTGATACAGTAATACAGTAATACAGTGATATGGTAATACAGCAACACAGTAATACAGTGATACAGTAATACAGTAATACAGTGATATGGTAATACAGCAACACAGTAATACAGTGATACAGTGATACAGTGATACAGTAATACAGTGATACAGTAACACAGTAATGCAGTAATACAGTAATACAGTAATACAGTGATACAGTAATACAGTAATACAGTGATACAGTAACACAGTAATACAGTAATAAAGTAATACAGTAATACAGTAATACAGCAATACAGTAATACAGTAACAAAGTAGTCCAAAGTAGTGCATTCAAACACAGACGACACTATCTCATGCTGTGTAACTCTGCTGTTTGAATATCACACTCTTCACCTCCACATGCACACACACGCACGCACACACACACACACACACACACACACACACACACACACACACACACACACACACACACACACACAGCTGCAGCTTAGAGAGGGAGAACGTTTGTTAGGGGTAACACTCGATAGCTCTCTACTGACGGAACTCATTTGAATTGTTAATGGAGGTAGACTATGTTTGAGGAGAATACAGAACAGGAAATATACAGTGTGTGTGTGTGTGTGTGTGTGTGTGTGTGTGTGTGTGTGTGTGTCGATGTGTGTGTGTGTGTGTGTTTTGGCCCCTTCTGAATGTCCCTGTCCCCAGGGGAGGGATCCTGTTCTGAAGCAACCATGTTGATGTAATTGGACACAATAAACGCTATGATATGCCGGACACAAATAGCTTTGTGCTTTGCATGAATTAATTATTTTGATTTGGTATGATAAAGGGCTGCAGTAGAACATTGTGATTTGGTATGATAAAGGCCTGCAGTAGAACATTGTGATTTGGTATGATAAAGGGCTGCAGTAGAACATTGTGCGTTCTGTATCATAAACCGCCTGTAAAAAATGTCAGCAGTATGAATGGGCTCCATGAAGCATGATGCTCTGCGTGTGTGTCGTGTGTGTGCGTGTGTGTGTGTGTCTGTGTGTGTGAGCACAATACCCTGAGCGAATGTTATCCTCACATTATTAGCATACTAATCATATGAAAAAGCTCATGCATACATTTCCTTTTATTATAAAGACTCATGAAATGCATTATATGGTTCCATCCCAAATGGCACCCAATTCCCTATGTAGTGCACTACTTTTGACAAGAGCCTTATGTAGTGCACTATAAAGGGAATAGGGTGCCATTTGGGATGCATACTATGTAACCGACGCCAACAACAAGATATACTGTTATGTTCAGTAAAATGGCTCCATTCATGGCATACCAGATTGTGACCTCTAAAGAAGTTCAATAGTTTGACTACAGCCTCCGTTCCAAATGATCGACAAATGCATTAGTCATGCAGGGAATGCTGGGTAATTTTAATCTCAATACATCTATATCTCCCCTCCGTCTTTTGTTCAATGCTGTTGGTTGGTTCATATTGTAGACGCAATGTTCTTTGTAGTTGTGCTTTGCGATACAACACATTACCTAGTGATAGTATGCATTATGTATGTGTATGTGTAGAACTTACCATTATGATGCCAGTAATTGGTTTGTGTAAATTAGACATTCAAAGGTTTACACACATTACATTGGCAAACAAACTCTCCCCACTAGATAATGATGGGTTGCAATTATACAATAATATCCAATGTGAGTTAATTTGCATATCTTTGAAATGGTGCAACACACACGGAGGACTGCGTCCCGTTCGGTTATGTAACCCCCTTCTGCTACTCACCTCAGAGCTGACTGGTTCTCTGTGTGCACACACACACACACACACACACACACACACAGACAAATAGGCACACACGCACGCACACACACACAGACAAACACACATGCACACGCACGCACGCACACACACACACATACACACATACACACACACACACACACAGAGAACGAGTGCTCTGGCGCTCTCCCAACGCCCACACCCTCATCACATTAGCTGCAGGAGAGAAGTCACTCCATTGAAGGATGTCTCTTAAATTTAGATAAAAAAGAGAGTCATTGATTCAGTTTGGCAACTTTATGGCTCCTAATTAGGGTTGCAAAGCTACCGGTAATTTACCAAAGTTACTGAAATCTTCAGTAATTTCGGTAAATAAACGAAAATCTTTGGTAATTTATAGTTGAATAACTTTGTAAAAAAGTATTCATAGAGTATTCAATTCCAACAATGGAATTATTTTAACACACACACGCATGCACACGTACGCACGCACGCACACGTACGCACACACACACACACACACACACACACACACACACACACACACACACACACACACACACACACACACACACACACACACACACACACACACACACACACACACACACACACACACACACACACACAAACCCCCACCCACTCTACTGCAGCTCTACTGCTCTGTGATTAATTCCATGCATGCGATGTGGGTGGACCGGTCTGTAACTGCACTCTCTGGAGAAAGATGGGTTGGTGTCCCAAATGGCACCCTATTCCCTATGTAGTGCACTATTTTTGACCAGGGTTCTATGACCCCTTCTCAAAAATTGTGCACTATAAAGGGAATAGTGTGCCAGTTGGGACGCAACCAGGGCCCTAATGGAGGGTACTTAAACTACCTGTCAGGAGCACAGCAACTCTCTGATTAAGAGTCACAGGCTGCATCCCAAATGGCACCATATCTCCTATATAGTGCTCTACTTTTGACCAGAGCTCTATGACCCCTTTTCAAAAGTAGTGCACTATAAAGGGAATAGGGTGCCATTTGGGACGCACAAAAAACAGAGAGTTTCTTCTGCTCAAAGTGTATTCCTCATCAGACGTGGGGTTGGAGAGCTCCGTTGGGTTCAGACATCTTGACTCATTACCTTCATTAAGATAAGATGCAGAAAGATAGGCCACTTTACTGGAAGATGGTTTATCAATGACCCAAGCCCAGCTCAGTTAATCCCTACCATTGTGTCGCTGAGTTGACATAATGCTTCAGCCAATGTACATTATCCCAGGGGCATTGGAAGACACCTCATTTATGTCTGCCTAACTGCCCTGAATGCCTCTCCTACAGCTATTGTATGCAGTAATCATGTGCCTATGAACCAAATGTATACTGTTAGCACTCAGGCGGTGTGCCCTAGTAGGAAGTCCACTGTGTGCAGCTCACCCTGCACTAACATAAATAACATGAGCATGTCTACTTCTGCTAAGCTTCCCAGTAAAGCAATGAAAACAATCAAGCATCCCAGAAAAGTGCTAAAAATAGCCCACGTTAACATATGTAGCTTAAGAAAAAAGGTTCATGAAATCAATAATTTCCTAGTAACAGACGACATTCATATTCTGACAATCTCTGAAACTCACTTAGATAATACCTTTGACGATACAGTGGTAGCAATACATGGTTATAACATCTACAGAAATGACAGAAATGCTAAAGGTAGAGGCGCTGACGTTTATATTCAGAACCACATTCCTGTAAAGCTTAGAGAGGATTTCATGTTAAATACTGTTTAAGTAATATGGCTACAGGTTCATCTGCCTCACCTAAAGCCCATTCTGGTGGGAAGCTGATATAGACCACCAAGTGCTACCAGTCAGTATCTGGATAACATGTGTGAAATGCTTCATAATGTATGTGATATCAACAGAGAGGTATATTTTCTGGGAGATTTAAATATTGACTGGCAATCATCAAGCTGACCACTCAAGAAAAAGCTTCAAACTGTAACTACAGTGCCTTGAAAAAGTATTCATCCCCCTTGCCGTTTTTCCTATTTTGTTGCATTACAACCTGTAATTTAAATGGATTTCATGTAATGGACATACACAAAATAGTCCAAATAGGTGAAGTGAAATGAAAAAAATAACTTGTTTCAAAAAATTCTAAAAAATAATGAACGGAAAAGTGGTGCGTGCATATGCATTCACCCACTCTGCTATGAAGTCCCTAAATAAGATCTGGTGCAACCAATTACCTTCAGAAGTCACATAATTAGTTAAATAAAGTCCACCTGTGTGCAATCTAAGTGTCACATGATCTGTCACATGATCTCAGTATGTATACACCTGTTCTGAAAGGCCCCAGAGTCTGCAACACCACTAAGCAAGGGGCACCACCAAGCAAGCAGCACCATGAAGACCAAGGAGCTCTCCAAACAGGTCAGGGACAAAGTTGTGGAGAAGTACAGATCAGGATTGGGTTATAAAAAAATATCTGAAACTTCGAACATCCCATGGAGCACCATTAAATCCATTGTTAAAAAATTGAAAGAATATGGCACCACAACAAACCTACCAAGAGAGGGCCACCCACCAAAACTCACGGACCGGGCAAGGAGGGCATTAATCAGAGAGGCAACAAAGAGACCAAAGATAACCCTGAAGGAGCTGCAAAGCTCCACAGTGGAGATTGGAGTATCTGTCCATAGGACCACTTTAAGCCATACACTCCACAGAACTGGGCTTTACGGAAGAGTGGCCAGAAAAAATCCATTGCTTAAAGAACAAAAATAAGCAGACACGTTTGGTGTTTGCCAAAAGGCATGTGGGAGACTCCCCAAACATATGGAAGAAGGTACTCTGGTCAGATTAGACTAAAATTGAGCTTTTTGGCCATCAAGGAAAACGCTATGTCTGGCGCAAACCCAACACCTCTCATCACCCCGAGCACACCATCGCCACAGTGAAGCATGGTGGTGGCAGCATCATGCTGTGGGGATGTTTTTCATCGGCAGGGACTGGGAAACTGGTCAGAATTGAAGGAATGATGGATGGCGCTAAATACAGGGAAATTCTTGAGGGATTTGAGACTGGGACGGAGGTTCACCTTCCAGCAGGACAATGACCCTAAGCATACTGCTAAAGCAACACTTGAGTGGTTTAAGGGGAAACATTTAAATGTCTTGGAATGGCCTAGTCAAAGCCCAGACCTCAATCCAATTGAGAATCTGTGGTATGACTTAAAGATTGCTGTACACCAGCGGAACCCATCCAACTTGAAGGATCTGGAGCAGTTTTGCCTTGAAGAATGGGCAGGAATCCCAGTGGCTAGATGTGCCAAGCTTATAGAGACATACCCAAGATACTTGCCGCTGTAATTGCTGTAGTTATGCACGCTCAAGTTTTCAGTTTTTTTGTCTTATTTCTTTTTTGTTTCACAAACAAAAATATTTTGCATCTTCAAAGTGGTAGGCATGTTGTGTAAATCAAATGATACAAACCCCCAGAAAATCCATTTTAATTCCAGGTTGTAAGGCAACAAAATAGGAAAAATGCCAAGGGGGGTGAATACTTTCGCAAGCCACTGTAGTTTCTGCAACATTTTACATTTTAGTCATTCAGCAGACGCTCTTATCCAGAGCGACTTACAGGAGCAATTAGGGTTAAGTGCCTTGCTCAAGGGCACATCGACAGATTTTTCACCTAGTCGGCTCAGCCTGGTTCAGGTTACCAGTGAGCCTACCAGGGTAGTTACAAACTGCACAGGAATGAAATCATCAACATGTATTGATCACATCTTTACTAATGCTGCAGAAATTTGCTTTAAAGCAGTATCCAAATAGTGCCATGTAGTGATCACAATATAGTAGCCATATCTAGGAAAACCAAAGTTCCAAAGGATGGGCCTAATATAGTGTATACAGTGAGGGAAAAAAGTATTTGATCCCCTGCTGATTTTGTACGTTTGCCCACTGACAAAGACATGATCAGTCTATAATTTTAATGGTAGGTTTATTTGAACAGTGAGAGACAGAATAACAACAAAGAAATCCAGAAAAACGCATGTCAAAAATGTTATATATGTATTTGCATTTTAATGAGGGAAATAAGTATTTGACCCCTCTGCAAAACATGACTTAGTACTTGGTGGCAAAACCCTTGTTGGCAATCACAGAGGTCAGACGTTTCTTGTAGTTGGCCACCAGGTTTGCACACATCTCAGGAGGGATTTCGTCCCACTCCTCTTTGCAGATCTTCTCCAAGTCATTAAGGTTTCGAGCCTGACGTTTGGCAACTCGAACCTTCAGCTCCCTCCACAGATTTTCTATGGGATTAAGGTCTGGAGACTGGCTAGGCCACTCCAGGACCTTAATGTTCTTCTTCTTGAGCCACTCCTTTGTTGCCTTGGCCGTGTGTTTTGGGTCATTGTTAGGCTGGAATACCCAGCCATGACCTATTTTCAATGCCCTGGCTGAGGGAAGGAGGTTCTTACCCAAGATTTGATGGTACATGGCGCCGTCCATCGTCCCTTTGATGCAGTAAAGTTGTCCTGTCCCCTTAGCAGAAAAACACCCCCAAAGCATAATGTTTCCACCTCCATGTTTGACGGTGGGGATGGTGTTCTCGTGGTCATAGGCAGCATTCCTCCTCCTCCAAACACGGCGAGTTGAGTTGATGCCAAAGAGCTCAATTTTGGTCTCTTCTGACCACAACACTTTCACCCAGTTCTCCTCTGAATCATTCAGATGTTCATTGGCAAACTTTAGACGGGCCTGTATATGTGCTTTCTTGAGCAGGGGGACCTTGCGGGCGCTGCAGGATTTCAGTCCTTCACGCCGTAGTTTGTTACCAATTGTTTTCTTGGTGACTATGGTCCCAGCTGCCTTGAGATCATTTACAAGATCCTCCCGTGTAGTTCTGGGCTGATTCCTCACCGTTCTCATGATCATTGCAACTCCACGAGGTGAGATCTTGCATGGAGCCCCAGGCCGAGGGAGATTGACAGTTATTTTGTGTTTCTTCCATTTGCGAATAATCGCACCAACTGTTGTCACCTCCTCACCAAGCTGCTTGGAGATGGTCTTGTAGCCCATTCCAGCCTTGTGTAGGTCTACAATCGTGTCCCTGAGATCCTTGGAGAGCTCTTTGGTCTTGGCCATGGTGGAGAGTTTGGATTCTGATTGATTGATTGCTTCTGTGGACAGATGTCTTTTATACAGGTAACAAGCTGAGATTAAGAGCACTCCCTTTAAGAGTGTGCTCCTAATCTCAGCTCGTTACCTGTATAAAAGACACCTGGGAGCCAGAAATCTTTCTGATTGAGAGGGGGTCAAATACTTATTTCCCTCATGAAAATGCAAATCAATTTATAACATTTTTTGACATGCATTTTGCTGGATTTTTGTTGTTGTTATTCTGTCTCTCATTGTTCAAATAAACCTACCATTAAAATTATAGACTGATCATGTCTTTGTCAGTGGGCAAACGTAGAAAATCAGCAGGGGATCAAATACTTTTTTCCCTCACTGTAAGAGGTCATACAATAAGTTTTGTAGTGATTCCTATGTTGTTGATATAAATCATATTTGTTGGTCTGTGGTGTGTAATGAGAAGCAACCAGATGCTGCGCTTGACACATTTATGAAATTGCTTATTCCAGTTACTGATAAGCATGCACCCACTAAGAAAATGACTGTAAAAACGGTTAAATCCCCATGGATTGATGAGGAATTGAAAAATGGTATGGTTGAGAGCGATGAGGCAAAAGGAATGGCAAATAACCTCCTGTAGCTCAGTTGACACAGCATGGTACTTGCAACGCCAGGGTTGTGGGTTCGATTTCCATGGGGGGCCTGTATGAAAAATGTATGCACTCGCTAACTGTAAGTCGCTCTGGATAAGAGCGTCTGCTAAATGACTAAAATGTAAATAAGTCTGGCTGCACAACCAACTGGCAAGTTGAGAAATCATGTAACTAAACTGAATAAAAATATGAAGAAACTATACTATGAAACAAAGATAAATGACATAAAGAATGCTATGGAGCACCTTAAATGTAATTTTGGGCGAAAAGGTAAACTCAGCTCTATCATTCATTGAATCAGATGGCTCATTCATCACAAAACCCACTGATATTGCCAATTACTTTCATTATTTTTTAATTGGCAAGATTAGCAAACTTAGGAATGACATGCCAGCAACAAACACTAACATTACACGTCCAAGTATAACTGATCAAATTATGAAAGACAAGCATTGTAATTTTTAATTCCGTAAAGTGAGTATGGAAGAAGTGAAAACAATATTGTTGTCTATCAACAATGACAAGCCACCGGGGCTGACAATTTGGATGGAAAATTACTGAGGATAATAGCGGACGATATTGCCACTCCTATTTGCCATATCTTCAATCTAAGACTACTATAAAGTGTGCCCCCTCAGGCCTGGAGGGAAGCAAAATTAATTACGCTACCCAAGAATAGTAAAGCCCCCTTTACTGGCTCAAATAGCCAACCAATCAGCCTGTTACCAACCCTTAGTAAACTTTTGGAAAAAATGGTGTTTGACCAGATACAATACTATTTTACAGTAAACAAATTGACAACAGACTTTCAGCAAACTTATAGGGAAGGACATTCAAAAAGCACGGCACTTACACAAATGACTAATGATTGGCTGAGAGAAATTGATGATAAAAAGATTGTGGGAGCTGATTTGTTAGATTTCAGTGGGGCTTTTGACATTATCGATCATAGTCTGCTGATGAATAAACATATGTGTTATGGCTTTACACCCCTTGCTATATTGTGGATAAAGAGTTACCTGTCTAACAGAACACAGAGGGTGTTCTTTAATGGAAGCCTCTCCTAGGGCTGTGGCGGTCACACAATTTTGTCAGCCGGTGATTGTCCAGCAAATAACTGTCGGTCTCAAGGTAATTGACTGTGAATTAACATAAACACATTTAGCGTCTCCTGGCTTCCACATATAGCCTACAAGCCATTTTAAAAAGTCTAATAAATCCATGTAATATAGCCTTCACCTTCACAATAAATCCATGATTTATTTTAGACAGGTCTAAAGAAGCATGATATGAAGAAAATGTAGACTATTTCATAAGAAAATAATAGCATACTCTGAGTTGTCCTTATGTTAGGTCCTGATGTGGCTATGCCAAATGGCTGTGGGCTACACTAGTTCATTTAGCAGACAAGATTTGATTATAATTCCGTGGCATTCTTTTATATTATTTTATAGTATGAAGAATACAATTGAGCAAAGCTGAATAAAATAGAAAGGTTCTTTTCTCCAAACGATGTAAGGGAGTGCGCACATGCGGCTATTCTGTTTTGAGCGGTTAACAAAGAAATAGGTACTCCTATATGCTTAATTTAGAGTTATTAATGTAACTTTAGTTGTTCTACAAACATTGGGCTATATGTTTTGATTTTTAATACATTGTAAGGCTGCATGATGAGACTCTAATGATGATTTCAAAAAAGTCGCTTGTAAGGCATGAGCTCTGCTTAGTTTTTTCCGCAGGCTGTACACACTCCAATAGTCTCTCATTCACAATTTGACAAGCACTAGATAATGCCTCTAATTCCACAGTGGCATCCCCTTTGTGGCCGTAATGCACCCTAAAAAAATCCATGCCTTTTGCGGCCCGGAGTGCTGCGTTGTGCCCTTCTCCCTGAGTGTGGTGCACAATCCGAAGAGTCTTTCACACACGGCTCTCCATCACATGATCGGGTCTTTCTCACAGGCTACAAGTTAAGACATACACATCGGGGACGCAACTGTGCGCGTCCTTATCCAATTCCGAGGTGCATATTGAAGATATTGGAAGAACTGTCAGCCGACAAGATGAGTAGGCCTAACGAACAGCAAAAGCCCTAGACTGTGTCTATCTACTATCCCCCATTGTACAAAAGTCAACCTATTCTATTCTGTGCGAGAAATAAATATTCCAAACATTGTCTGCGACAGTTGTGGGATGCGATAGAGCCCAAATTAATACAACCACTAGCATAAAAAAAAGCAATGTGACTGACGTAACAGATCAGACTAATCGGTCATGTGGAATTTGACTGCCTTCATGGCTGGTGTGGCGGTAATACGGTCACTGCAACAGCCCTAGCTTCTCCAACATAATCCAGGTAGAATCAGGAATTCCCCAGGGCAGCTGTCTGGGCCCCTTACTTTTTCAATCTTTACTAATGACAGCCCATTGCATCAAAAAGGTCAGCTAATACAGCGAGTGAAATCACTGCAACACTTAAAAAAGTGCTGTAGTTAGTTTCAGAATGGGTGGCAGGGAATAAGTTAGTCCTTAATATTTCAAAAACGAATAGCATTGTATTTGGGACAAATCATTCACTAAACCATAAACCTCAACTAAATCTTGTAATAAATAATATGGAAATTGAGCAAGTTGAGGTGACTAAACTGCTTGGTGTAACACTGGATTGTAAACTGTCATGGTCAAAACATGTTGATACAACAGTAGCTAAGATGGGGAGAAGTCCATAATAAAGCACTGCTCTGCCTTTTTAACAACACTATCAACAAGGCAGGTCCTACAGGCTCTAGTTTTGTTGCACCTGGACTAATATTCAGTCGTGTGGTCAGGTGCCACAAAGAGAGACCTCTGAAAATTATAATTGGCTCAGAACAGGGCTGCACAGCTGGCCCTTAAATGTACATGGAGGCTAACATTAATAATATGCATGTAAATCTCTCATGGCTCAAAGTGGAAGCGAGATTGACTTCATCACTACTTGTTTTTGTAAGCAGTGTTGACATGCTGAATGCACCGAGGTGTCTGTTTAAACTACTAGCACACAGCTCGGACCCTCATGCATACCCCACAAGACATGCCACCAGAGGTCTCTTCACAATCCCCTTGTCAAGAACAGACTATGGGAGGCTCACAGTACTACATAGAGCCATGGCTACATGGAACTCTATTCCACATCAGGTAACTGATGCAAGCAGTTAAAGAATCAGAAAAAAAAGAGATAAAAATGCACCTTGGAAGAGCAGGGACTGTGAAGAGACACACACACAGGCACAGACACACATACACATGATAAGACATGCACTCTACACATATACACATGGATGTTGTATTGTAAATATATGATAGTGGTGTAGTGGCCTGAGGGAACACACTAAATGTATTGGTGTTATGAAATGTAATGTCATGTAATATTTTAAATTGTATATACAGTGGGGAAAAAAAGTATTTAGTCAGCCACCAATTGTGCAAGTTCTCCCACTTAAAAAGATGAGAGAGGCCTGTAATTTTCATCATAGGTACACGTCAACTATGACAGACAAATTGAGAAAAAAAATTCCAGAAAATCACATTGTAGGATTTTTAATGAATTTATTTGCAAATTATGGTGGAAAATAAGTATTTGGTCACCTACAAACAAGCAAGATTTCTGGCTCTCACAGACCTTTAACTTCTTCTTTAAGAGGCTCCTCTGTCCTCCACTTGTTACCTGTATTAATGGCACCTGTTTGAACTTGTTATCAGTATAAAAGACACCTGTTCACAACCTCAAACAGTCACACTCCAAACTCCACTATGGCGAAGACCAAAGAGCTGTCAAAGGACACCAGAAACAAAATTGTAGACCTGCACCAGGCTGGGAAGGCTGAATCTGCAATAGGTAAGCAGCTTGGTTTGAAGAAATCAACTGTGGGAGCAATTATTAGGAAATGGAAGACATACAAGACCACTGATAATCTCCCTCGATCTGGGGCTCCACCCAAGATCTCACCCCGTGGGGTCAAAATGATCACAAGAACGGTGAGCAAAAATCCCAGAACCACACGGGGGGACCTAGTGAATGACCTGCAGAGAGCTGGGACCAAAGTAACAAAGCCTACCATCAGTAACACACTACGCCGCCAGGGACTCAAATCCTGCAGTGCAAGACGTGTCCCCCTGCTTAAGCCAGTACATGTCCAGGCCCGTCTGAAGTTTGCTAGAGTGCATTTGGATGATCAGATGAAACCAAAATATAACTTTTTGGTAAAAACTCAACTCGTCGTGTTTGGAGGACAAAGAATGCTGAGTTGCATCCAAAGAACACCATACCTACTGTGAAGCATGGGGGTGGAAACATCATGCTTTGGGGCTGTTTTTCTGCAAAGGGACCAGGACGACTGATCCGTGTAAAGGAAAGAATGAATGGGGCCATGTATCGTGAGATTTTGAGTGAAAACCTCCTTCCGTCAGCAAGGGCATTGAAGATGAAACGTGGCTGGTTCTTTCAGCATGACAATGATCCCAAACACACCGCCCGGGCAATGAAGGAGTGGCTTCGTACGAAGCATTTCAAGGTCCTGGAGTGGCCTAGCCAGTCTCCAGATCTCAACTCCATAGAAAATCTTTGGAGGGAGTTGAAAGTCTGTGTTGCCCAGCGACAGCCCCAAAACAGCACTGCTCTAGAGGAGATCTGCATGGAGGAATGGGCCAAAATACCAGCAACAGTGTGTGACAACCTTGTGAAGACTTACAGAAAACATTTGACCTGTGTCATTGCCAACAAAGGGTATATAACAAACTATTGAGAAACTTTTGTTATTGACCAAAAACTTATTTTTCACCATAATTTGCAAATAAATTCATAAAAAATCCTACAATGTGATTTTCTGGATTTTTTTTCCTCATTTTGTCTGTCCTAGTTGACTTGTACCTATGATGAAAATTACAGGGCTCTCTCATCTTTTTAAGTGGGAGAACTTGCACAATTGGTGGCTGACTAAATACTTTTTTTCCCCACTGTAACTGCCTTAATGTTGCTGGACCCCAGGAAGAGTAGCTGTTGCCTTGGCAGGAACTAATGGGGATCCATAATAAACCCCAGGAAGAGTCGCTGCTGCCTTGGCAGGAACTAATGGGGATCCTTACAAATACAAAACGCAAATACCCAGTAAAGTGATGCATTTCATTGGTTTACCAGTGGTTTTTATTAAAAGTAGTAACAACTGCATTTTCATAAAAAATTTAGACAAAGCCTTACATACTGTATTACAAGCCTCGCCATCAGACCTTTATATCAAGACTTATATCTAACAAGACATATCAAACAAGACTTATATCTAACAAGACATATCTAACAAGCCTTATATCTAATAAGCCTTATATCTAACAAGACTTATATCTAACAAGACTTATATCTAATAAGCCTTATATCTAACAATACTTATATCTAACAAGACTTATATCTAACAATACTTATATCTAACAAGACTTATATCTAACAAGACTTATATCTAACAATACTTATATCTAACAAGACTTATATCTAACCAGCTTTGTCAGCAGACAGCCAGTTCTGTTTCCATATGTCACCTGCAGGTCAGTATAGGATGAAAATGTCTACAATGCGTAGGCCTGTATTGAAATAGCAAGCTGGCTGATGACATATCTGTCCAATGAGTGAAGTTGTGCTTGACTTGGCTGCTCTTAGTTCAAGGTGGTGGATTCAGCAGAAGCCTTCTATAATGTCCTGTCATTCCCCTAGAGACCACAGCACACCCTATAGTCTGGCAAATTCAGTTCCACGTCGGTGCGTATCCTCTTGACAAAATTTGTTGACTCATCACAGTCCAAATGAAAGGCTTCGGTTGTGTCCCAAATGGCACCCTATTCACTATTTAGTGCACTACTTTTGACCAGGACCCATAGTAGAGCACTATGCATAGGGTGTCATTTGGGATACAGTCTTCAGGAGGAGTGCAGCATTTTCTAATGAAGAGGGAGAAGTCAGAAAGTCAGCTACTGTAGAGAAGATACCAATCCACAGACACTTTCCTAACACATTAGCATCAGGCCAGATGGGATGAATATAACAATCGAATTGGGATGTTTGCTGCCAGAATACTCAAAAAGCATCTCCAACCTAATTTGGTTTCCTGTAGTTCTGCCTCAAAGTGGTTTACAGATGCCTGCAGTAGATGCAGATGCTGACAAACAGGTTTTCACATCCTTGAATTTAATTTTTACAAAACACAGAGGGATTAATGATTTAATTCTGCCAAGGAAATTAGCCGGTAAACGTAAAACCCAACATCAACTCCTTTGCAGTATTGTGTTGCAGAGATTGGGGTTAGTCCCAAATGCCTCACTATTCCTATATAGTGCACTACTGTTGACCAGGGACCTACTGTTTAGTTCTGCTGAAGTAGAAAATGAGTGGGGAAAAAGGAGCAGGAGTCACGTGTTTCTTTTTCATATCACCTCTCCTAACCAACAGTGTAATTGCACTGTAACCTTCAAGGAGCTCAATTAGGTAGCAAAGGGATTGTTTGTTACCAGACTGTCAAGAATAACCATGGTGCCACAACAGTGACTCCTGCGCCCTGCTACTCGTCAATAATGACATCATAGTTAAATACAGTTTTTTGGCATTTAGACTCTTCTAAGATCAGAGACTGCTCTTTCCTGCAACAACAGCCTCTACAGGGCTCTGTGAGACAATGTGTGTGTGTGCATGTGTGTGTGTGTGTGTGTATGTGTGTCTGTGTGCGCGTGTGTGCACACAGCTGGAGGTAGTTATCTCCATCACACCTGGATGCAGGTTTCGAGCCAATGTCTCCCCTCTCACCCAGCCAATGTCTCCCCTCTCACCCAGTCCTGATGGGGTCCCCTGAAGGACCCCATCAGACCCACACACACCTTAAAATTCCTTCCTCCAGCATCTCTCCTCATCCCATCTCTCCTCCAGCATCTCTCCTCATCCCATCTCTCCTCATCCCATCTCTCCTCATCCCATCCATCATCCCATCTCTCCTCATCCCATCTCTCCTCATCCCATCCATCCTCATCCCATCTCTCCTCATCCCATCTCTCCTCATCCCATCCATCCTCCAGCATCTCTCCTCATCCCATCTCTCCTCATCCCATCTCTCCTCCAGCATCTCTCCTCATCCCATCTCTCCTCATCCCATCTCTCCTCATCCCATCTCTCCTCATCCCATCCCTCCTCCAGCATCTCTCCTCATCCCATCTCTCCTCATCCCATCTCTCCTCATCCCATCTCTCCTCATCCCATCCATCCTCATCCCATCTCTCCTCATCCCATCTCTCCTCATCCCATCTCTCCTCATCCCATCCATCCTCATCCCATCTCTCCTCATCCCATCTCTCCTCATCCCATCCCTGGCAATTGAACAGATCCTGACCAGATGGGATGGGGATGCAGGGGTAAATAAATTGAGCTATATATTGGATCCCCATATAGTTCCTGGAGCTGCCCTAAAAGAAGAGGAGGGGTGCATCGAGATATAAAGGTGTGGGATGCAGTAAATAACTTTACTTAACGGTAGGGCTCATTCAGAACAACTTACTCTAGAGATAAGTATGGACATGAATAAGGTTTAATTGAGTTTTTATGAGTGTCCAGTTTTAGGGCAACAACATTATGAAGCCAACATTGGCATCTGGCGTTCAGTCCTCATGTCATCTGTTGTTTGCTACAGAAGCATAAAATGAGCTGAAGGGATTTCATGGCTTGGGTTGCATCTCAAATGGCACCCTATTTCCTACATAGTGCACTACTTTTTGCCATAGGGCCCTGGTCAAAAGTAGTGTACTATATAGTGAATAGGGAATCATTTGGGACGCATTTGAGACCCATGGGACGCAACCTTGCAGTGCTTCCCTGTTGATTGCATGCCAAATCTGTTCTTGTTAAGACCTTCTGCTGACATGAATATGACGTGGAAGCTTCACCCAGAGACTTATAGATTCAGACAGGCAGATGCTCCTCAGATTACATGCGTCCATTGTGATCTCAACACTAAACACGACATGGAGAACATGGCTGACGCAAACAATTACAATCAAGCCCAACCCAAACGTCTGGGGAATCAGCCTCCTTTGACGGCAGGTAAGACCTTGTTTATTAGAGGCATACAGTACGGTAGAATAGTACTGTATAATAGTATTGTAGACTAGTACTATATAACTGTATTGTAGAATAGTACTGTAGAATAGTATTGTAGACTATTATTGTAGACTAGTACTGTATAATAGTATTGTAGAATAGTACTGTAGAATAGTACTGTAGAATAGTACTGTAAAATAGTACTGTAGAATAGTACTGTAAAATAGTATTGTAGACTAGTACTATATAACTGTATTGTAGAATAGTACTGTATAATAGTATTGTAGAATAGTACTATATAACTGTATTGTAGAATAGTACTGTAGAATAGTATTGTAGAATAGTACTGTAAAATTAGTGATTCGTGCATTAATGAAGGTTACTCTTTTAAAACAGAGAGGGGCCCTCTGAAGAACACCATCCTTTTCTCACTTGACATCTTCTTTGTCTTGTTTTTCCAGAAGCCCAAAGAGATTAGAGGGGAGGATGTGACAGCTGGCAGTGTGTCTGTGTGTGTGTGGTGGTGCGGGGCTGCTTTTGAAAAGAAGAAACTTCAGTCTTCACAGGCATGTTTAATCTCCACCTCCCCACCCAAATCAACCTCACCAGCTGTGAGATCATGAGTATGTGTGTGTGTGTGTGTGTGTGTGTGTGTGTGTGTGTGTGTGTGTGTGTGTGTGTGTAACCCTAACCTTAACCCGTAACCCTAACCCTAACCCCTAACCCCTAACCATAACCCTAATTCTAACCCTACACCTAACCTCTAACCCTTAACCTAACCCCTAACAATAACCCTCATTCTAACCCTAACCCTAAACATAACCCCTATGCTTAATTAGCCTTTGTCTTCGAGAGAGACGTGGAAAATGTCCCCACCAGGGAGAACTATCCTTGTTTTACTTTTGGGGACTTTTGGGAATTTCAGGTCCTCATGAGGATAGAAGAATAAGACACACACACACACACACACACACACACACACACACACACACACACACACACACACACACACACACACACAAACATCCCTCAATATACTCCCACACATATACTCCCACACACACACACACACACACACACACACACACACACACACAAACATCTCTCAATATACTCCCTTTTAGTCAGCTAGACAGACCCTGTCTACAGGTCCCTCACCAGCCTTCACTCAAGCACGCACGCGCACACACACACACACACACACACACACACACACACACACACACACACACACACACACACACACACACACACACACACACACACACACACGTACACACACACACACACACATCCCAGACTGTCAGCTTCAAGGCTGCTATGGGTATCCCACCCCGCCACTCAAACGCCTTCATAACAGTTTGACTTCAACAAAGACTTTAAGAGAGAAGCACAACCACAGTGCTTCAGGGATCTAACAGAGAAATCCTACCACATTGCTTCATGGAACTAACAGAAAAATCCTAGCACAGTGCTTCAGGGATCTAACAGAGAAATCCTACGACATTGCTTCAGGGAACTAACAGAAAAATCCTACCACAGTGCTTCAAGGAACTAACAGAAAAATTATACCACAGTGCTTCAGGGATCTAACTGAGAAATCCTACCACAGTGCTTCAGGGATCTAACAGTGAAATCCTACCACAGTGCTTCAGGGATCTAACAGTGAAATCCTACCCCAGTGCTTCAGGGATCTAACAATGAAATCCTACCACAGTGCTTCAGGGATCTAACAGTGAAATCCTACCACAGTGCTTCAGGGATCTAACAGTGAAATCCAACCACAGTTCTTCAGGGATCTAACAGTGAAATCCATCCACAGTGCTTCAGGGATCTAACAGTGAAATCCTACCACAGTGCTTCAGTAAGACCTTTAAACAGGTTAATATTCTCAAGGCCGCTAAGCCAGACGGATTACCAGGACGCGTACTCAGAGTATGCACTGACTAGCTGGCAAGTGTGCCCGGGGCGTTCTTCTGTGCCCAAGAACGCCCCGTAACACTCACATCTGTAGCCATGAAATGCTTTGAAAGGCTGGTCATGGCTCATATCAACACTATCATCACAGACACCCTGGACCCACTTCAATTCGCATACCGCCCCAACAGATCCATAGATGACGCAATCTCTATTGCACTCCACACTGCCCTCTCCCACCTGGACAAGAAGAATACCTATGTGAGTATGCTGTTCATTAACTACATCTCAGCGTTCAACACCATAGTGCCCTCCAAGCTGGGACCCTGAGACTGAACACCTCCCTCTGCAACTGGACCCTGGACTTCCTGACGGGCTGCCGCCAAGTGGTGAGGGTAGGCAACAACACATCCACCATGCTAACCCTCAACACGGGGGCCCCTCTGGGGTGCGTGCTTAGTCCCCTCCTGTAATCCCTGTTCACCCACGACTGCGTGGACGTGCACGACTCCAACACCATCATTACATTTGCTGACGACACAATGGTGGTAGGCCTGATCACCGACAACGATGAGACAGCCTATAGGGAGGAGGTCAGAGACCTGGCAGTGTGGTGCCAGGACAACAACCTCTCCCTCAACGTGAGCAAGACAAAGGAGCTGATCGTGGACTACATCGACGGGGCTGTAGTGGAGAGGGTCGAGAGCTTCAAGTTCCTCGGTGTCCACATTACTAAGGATCTATCATGGTCCACACACACCAACACAGTCGTGAAGAGGGCACAACAATGCCTCTTTCCCCTCATGAGGCTGAAAAGATTTGGCATGGGCCCTCAGATCCTCAAAAAGTTATACAGCTGCACCATTGAGAGCATCTTGATTGGCTACATCACCGCTTGGTATGGCAACTGCTTGGCGCTACAGAGGGTAGTGAGTACGGCCCAGTAAGTCACTGGGAATGAGGCGCCCTGCCATCCAGGACCTCTATACCAGGTGGTATCAGAGGAAGGCCACCCAAGTCTTAGACTGTTCTCTCTGCTACCGCACGACTAGCGATACCAATGCACCAAGTCAGAAACCAACAGGACCCTGAACAGCTTCTACCCACAAGCCATAAGATTGCTAAATAGTTAGTTAAATAGTTAACCAATAGCTGCCCGGACAATCTGCACTGACCCTTTTTGCACTAGCTCTTTTGATTCATCACATACGCTGCTATTACAGTTTATTGTCTATCCTGTTGCCTAGTCACTTTATCCCTACCTATATGTACATATCTACCTCAATTACCTCGTACCCCTGCACATCAACTCGGTACTGGTACCCCATGTATATAGCCAAGTTAGCATTACTCATTGTGTATTAAATACATTTTATTATTACTTTTATTATTACATGTTTTACTTTTCTATTATTTCTCTATTTTCTTTCTCTCTGCATTGTTGGGAAGGGCACGTAAGCATTTCACTGTTAGTCTACACCTGTTGTTTACAAAGCATGTGACCAATACGATTTGATTTGATTTGATTCAGGATCTAAAGGTGAAAACGTAGTTCCGCTGTATGTGAATGCCTTAAGGTAGCAAACAGCCTACTGGCTTAGGTCCTTAGAGACGGAGCTGTGCCACATCGTGATGGAAATACAATGTGTGTGTGTGTGTCTGTGTGTGTGTGTGTGTGTGTGATGGAAATGCAATGAGCTGAGCTCCATCTAAGAGTCTCACAATGGCACAGCCACAATGACACATCTATTATTTCCCAGGTGCAGCAGGGTGAAGAATGACCAATCTAACACAGAAAGTAGAGACGTGATTTATGTAATCATAATGAGCTGAGCATGGCTGACATCATTTTAACACCACTGTCTTGATGAAACATCTCTTTCCTAGCTAGATCTCACCATTTCCATTACATCTGACAGAAGTAGTTAAATGTATGAGTGAGCGAATGATAAAACGTTATCAAATAATAGCTTTCCATGTAGTCTTTAATGCGGTAACTTGGCGTAGAATATTACTACAGATGTAGGATCTTAATTTGAGCCAGTTTGCTACAGCAGGAAAATAATTCTGCAGCAAAAGGGAATGTGAATTATTATGTGGATTATAATGAATGGACGTTTTTGTAGGGGTTAATCCATTTTTTGTTATGGCAAATCAAGTCTCATATTTCAAAGTGGAAATTACAAAAACTTTAAAAGCCTTTTAAAAACTAAAATACACCTCAAGTTTGCATTTCCTGCCATGCAGGAAAATTCCCAAAAACAAACAAGATCAAATTAAGATCCTTCATCTGTATATCATATTAATGTGATTCCTGAGATATTAAACACTTCTCTGGGCGTTGTGAGATCTGATAGTATGATATAATCTGCACAGCATGACAGGAATAAAGACTACATTGAACATGCCCAATCTGTTAATTGATCCTATCTTCCATGCTCTACCCGATGCTGCCTGAGCTACTGCTACTGCTACTGGTCACGTTGCAGTTTTACATCTTGGGTTTTACAGCACTGACTGCGCTATAGCTACATAAACTGTGCCCTGTGGAGAGCACTGGAGGAATGCTGAGGAGGCAGTGGAGGATGTAAGATTTGTAGCTCCCGACCCACTCTCTCTGCTCCTCCCACCGACCCGACCCAATCCACTCTCTCTCCTCTTCCCACCGACCCGACCCCATCCATTCTCTCTCCTCTTCCCACCGACCCGACCCAACCTACTCTCTCTCCTCCTCCCACCGACCCGACCCAACCCAACCCACTCTCTCTCCTCCTCCTCCCGACCCGACCCAACCCACTCTCTCTCCTCTTCCCACCGACCTGACCCAACCCACTCTCTCTCCTCCTCCCCCGACCTGACCCAACCCACTCTCTCTCCTCCTCCCCCAGACCTGACCCAACCCACTCTCTCTCCTCCTCCCCCCGACCCGACCCAACCCACTCTCTCTCTCCTCTTCCCACCTACCCGACCCAACCCACTCTCTCTCCTCCTCCCACCTACCCGACCCAACCCAGTCTCTCTCCTTCTCACCCCGACCCAACCAACCCACTTTCTCTCCTTCCCCCGACCCGACCCAACCCAGCCCACTCTCTCACCTCCTCTCCTCTCCTTGACCAATCCCAAACCACTCTCTCTCCCCTCCCCGACCCGACCCAAACCACTCTCTCTCCTCCCCCCGACCCGACCCAACCCACTCTCTCTCCTCCCCCCGACCCGACCCACTCTTTCACCTTTCCCCAACCCAACCAACCCACTCTCTTACCGCCTCCCCCGACCCGACCCACTCTCTCACCCCTCCCCCCAACCCGATCCAACCCAATCTACTCTCACACCTCCTCCCCTCTCACCTTATGGACTCCCCCTGACCCAACCCATAACCTTATGGACTCCTCCCACCGACCCAACCCATAACCTTATGGACTCCTCCTACCGACCCAACCCATAACCTTATGGACTCCTCCCACCGACCCAACCCATAACCTTATGGTCTCCTCCCACTGACCCAACCCATAACCTTATGGACTCCTCCCACCGACCCAACCCATAACCTTATGGACTTCTCCCCCCGACCCAACCCATAACGTCATGGACTCCTCCCCCCTCTCTACACCTCTAACAGGAACCTATGATTGCTACTAGTAGGAGCAGGAGCTGTTTTCCATATTACCCATCTGGGGGATAGCACCATAGATCAGGGGTGCAATGTTTAGAAAGCTACAGATAAAAAAGTGAAAGGTAGAGCTATGAAAGAGCTGTGACGAGACATTATTCTGTGTGACAGTGATTCATGTGTGTTCTATAAGCATCTACAGAGGCTTGCGAATGTATTCACCCCACTTGGCATTTTTCCTATTTTGTTGCCTTACAATCTGGAATTAAAATTGATTTTTTGGGGGTTTGTAAAATTTGATTTACACAACTAGCCTACCACTATTTTTTTATTGCAAAACAAACAAGGAATAAGACCAAAAAAACAGAAAACCTGAGTGTGCATAACTATTCACCCCCACAAAGTCAATAATTTGTAGAGCCACATTTTGCAGCAATTACAGCTGCAAGTCTCCTGGGGTATGTCTCTATAAGATTGGCACATCTAGCCACTGGGATTTCTGCACATTCTTCAAGGCAAAACTGCTCCAGCTCCTTCAAGTTGGATGGGTTCCGCTGGTGTACAGCAATCTTTAAGTCTTACCACAGATTCTCAATTGGATTGAGGTCTGGGCTTTGACTAGTCCATTCCAATACATTTAAATGTTTCCCCTTAAACCACTCAAGTGTTGCTTTAGCAGTATGCTTAGGGTCATTGTCCTGCTGGAAGGTGAACCTCCGTCCCAGTCTCAAATCTCTGGAAGACTGAAACAGGTTTCCCTCAAGAATTTCCCTGTATTTAGCACCATTCATCATTCCTTCAATTCTGACCAGTTTCCCAGTCCCTGCCGATGAAAAACATCCCCACAGCATGATGCTGGCACCACCATGCTTCACTGTGGGGATGGTGCTCTCGGGGTGATGAGAGGTGTTGGGTTTGCGCCAGACATAGCGTTTTCCTTGATGGCCAAAAAGCTAAATTTTAGTCTTATCTGACCAGAGTACCTCTTCCATATGTTTGGGGAGTCTCCCACATGCATTTTGGCGAACACCAAAAGTGTTTGCTTATTTTTTCCGGCCACTCTTCTGCAAAGCCCAATTCTGTGGAGTGTACGCCTTAAAGTGGTCCTATGGACAGATACTCCAATCTCCACTGTGGAGCTTTGCAGCTCCTTCAGGGTTATCCCTTTGTTGCCTCTCTGATTAATGCCCTCCTTGGTCCGTCAGTTTTGGTGGGCGGCCCTCCCTTGTCAGGTTTGTTGTAGTGCCATATTCTTTCAAATGTGTTATAATGGATTCAAAGGTGCTCCGTGTTTGTGTTTATACTACCTACTGCCCATTTTAGCCAAAAGCAATTTTGTGGATGGATACATCCACACATTCTGTAGTAATGAGGC
Organism: Coregonus lavaretus; assembly: GCF_964263955.1. Lineage (NCBI taxonomy): Eukaryota > Metazoa > Chordata > Actinopteri > Salmoniformes > Salmonidae > Coregonus > Coregonus lavaretus. The sequence continues at coordinate 33,324,710 of NC_140019.1, read as the reverse complement.
TAAATCTGCATGAGGTAACTTACACCCATTAAGCACCAACAAACAGTGCTTAATCCATTAAATAGGCCTCAATTACTTACCCTGACTCTTCATCTGCAGAGTAATGCTACACAGCACAGCAGTCATTACAAAGCCTGGATTAAAACTCCTTCAGTTACACTGAGGGGTTAAAGTGTTTGTACGGCTCTTTCAAGTCAAATCGTCTAGTTCTAGAGAAAAACACAGTATCTATTCACTCTAATTAGTTACAAGAGTCTTCTTAGTATTGCATTATACAGAGATCTCCCTTGTGGTCATCAACTAAGATGTTCTATTTAACTGGATGGGGAAGCAAATGTAGTGCACTACCAAAGAGAAAGAGTGTGCCACTAGGAACACAGCCATGGTCTTAGTTTCATGTTGTCTTCCTCTAATGGGTCTGGTCTAGTGGCTTTCTGCCTGGTTTGATCTATAGACAGGGAGTTATTGTCTGAGTGTAGCCTGTATAGTGATCTATAGACAGTGAGTGTAGCCTGTATAGTGATCTATTGACAGTGAGTGTAGCCTGTATAGTGATCTATAGACAGTGAGTGTAGCCTGTATAGTGATATATAGACAGTGAGTGTAGCCTGTATAGTTATCTATAGACAGTGAGTGTAGCCTGTATAGTGATCTATAGACAGTGAGTGTAGCCTGTATAGTGATCTATAGACAGTGAGTGTAGCCTGTATAGTGATCTATAGACAGTGAGTGTAGCCTGTATAGTGATCTATAGACAGTGAGTGTAGCCTGTATAATGATCTATAGACAGTGAGTGTAGCCTGTATAGTGATCTATAGACAGTGAGTGTAGCCTGTATAGTGATCTATAGACAGTGAGTGTAGCCTGTATAGTGATCTATAGACAGTGAGTGTAGCCTGTATAGTGATCTATAGACAGTGAGTGTAGCCTGTATAGTGATATATAGACAGTGAGTGTAGCCTGTATAGTGATCTATAGACAGTGAGTGTAGCCTGTATAGTGATCTATAGACAGTGAGTGTAGCCTGTATAGTGATCTATAGACAGTGAGTGTAGCCTGTATAGTGATATATAGACAGTGAGTGTAGCCTGTATAATGATCTATAGACAGTGAGTGTAGCCTGTATAGTGATCTATAGACAGTGAGTGTAGCCTGTATAGTGATATATAGACAGTGAGTGTAGCCTGTATAATGATCTATAGACAGTGAGTGTAGCCTGTATAGTGATCTATAGACAGTGAGTGTAGCCTGTATAGTGATCTATAGACAGTGAGTGTAGCCTGTATAGTGATCTATAGACAGTGAGTGTAGCCTGTATAGTGATCTATAGACAGTGAGTGTAGCCTGTATAGTGATCTATAGAGAGTGAGTGTAGCCTGTATAGTGATATATAGACAGTGAGTGTAGCCTGTATAGTGATATATAGACAGTGAGTGTAGCCTGTATAATGATCTATAGACAGTGAGTGTAGCCTGTATAGTGATCTATAGACAGTGAGTGTAGCCTGTATAGTTCACTGCCCTGTAAAGTATGAAGCATTACGGGGCTGAGTTGTGGAGTTATTATTGGTTGTGCCCCAAATGGCACCCTGGTACCTATATAGGGCTCTAGTGAAAAGTAGTGCACTATATAGGGATGTAGGGTGCCATTTGGGATGCAGGCATGCTTCAGTGCTGTGTGTCCGTGGAGTGGGGACTAGATGTCCCTTGAGCTTGTATAGTATGTAGGTCTTGTGGTTCAAGTCAAGTAGCTGTATAGTAGGCTAGCTAGATGGTTCAAAAGTGCAGTTGAAAGGTGGAGTGCAGATAGAGTATCTAACTTAACCACCCCTGTGAATTGACTGATCACTGGCCCATCATACCGACTAATGTGAAACCTTCTCAACTGGAACATAGCCCCACTCTACATGTTCTAACATATTCAGGTAGTCAATTTATCAAAGGGGATTCTGGGTATATGTTGTCATGAATCATTGATGGAGTGCACCGTAACTGTAGCCCCATCCACAACGGGTTCTATCAATTATACAGAAAGTAACTGTAGAACCATCCACAATGGATTCTATCAATTATACAGAAAGTAACTGTAGAACCATCCACAATGGGTTCTATCAATTATACAGAAAGTAACTGTAGAACCATCCACAATGGATTCTATCAATTATACAGAAAGTAACTGTAGAACCATCCACAACGGGTTCTATCAATTATACAGAAAGTAACTGTAGAACCATCCACAACGGGTTCTATCAATTATACAGAAAGTAACTGTAGAACCATCCAGTAAGGTAAAAGCTGAAAACAAATGAAGGTAATGTAGGTATGTTGCTGTATAAAAATTGCATTGTATTTAATTTGTTTAGCAAGAGCTTAACAATATTAGATTGAATGTAATAATGTTAGATTGAATGTAAT
>NC_140019.1:33289796-33317296 GCF_964263955.1 Coregonus lavaretus | reverse complement strand
GGAGAGTCTTTAACTTGAAAGTGTTTTTTGTTGCTCTCCTAGCTGGGCCGTTGAGGAACTAGAGCAAGCACACGTGTAATTGTTTCGTTTGGAACGCATCCCCGCATCCCCGCCATCACACAATTACTGTTGTTGTTTACGCAATCCAAAAAACGGTCCATTACAAATCGCAATCTGGGTCAGGTGGGCATCATTTGAAAGCTTGTTCTATTGCCAACATGACTAGCTAAGTTATAAAATATGATCTTACGGTGTTAGGCTTTCACGAGGCAATTCAGAGAAACAGATGGTCATGTTGGTGCGTATAGAATAGAGTCATGGGTGCATTCAGGTGTGTGTTACGCTGCGAATTGTCATCACAATACACAAACACAGGCTCATTCTGTTCAGAATAACCTACGGTATGACGACATGTCATCTTGTAGCTGTACGTCAAATATAGTGATCGTAAACATTGACACTGTATATGACATGAGTTCTATGATTTGGAAATGTGAAGTGCACATTTGGGGTGCACATCACAGGTGTTTGGCTTGCTTGTATGACATCAAAGAGGTATTTATTATAATCCTCAATGTCTCATCTTTCAAAATACATCGAGTTCGCTGAATTTACAGCATTTCCCTCACTTAGACGACAAATCATTTGCAAAATTTGTCCAATTAGTGGTAGGGATGAGGGTAACTTGTTTTCGCTCAAGTTCAGAACGTCTGTCAGTCAAAACCCATACAGAGCTGTGATGTGATTTATGGCCTGTTACTGTACAGCCACTACTTTCAAATTTAGGCGTTTATTAGTGCCGAAATCTGCCATTTTTAATCTGTAATGGGTACTAGTTTAAAGGGTTAATAAGGGGTTGGATAACTACAGGTTCTGACAGAGGTGGATGATCAAAGCCTGCATGGGCAAACACACACACACACACACACACACACACACACACACACACACACACACATAGAAATGCAGAAAGCACATACACATACACACACATTGCACACACACCAACACATCAGGTGTTTGAATGCTTCAACTGTTATAGTTAACCAAACTCATTACTATGCCAGTCTATCAATCTGGTCCCAGTTCACTCTCATTCATTCACTCCTACCATTAGCCAGCGAAGCCTTAGTCAATGTTATCTAACCAATGAGGGGCTTGTCAGCCTCAAGCACCTGTACTATACTAGAATTGAACAGAGTTTAAATACATTAGGATGCAGAGCCAGAATACAGCGTGTGTGTGTGTGGATCCACCATACAGTGGCCCCTGTAACTACAGTCTTATCTCCCAGCCTGACAAACAGTGTCCTTCATAACCTGTGATAGCTGACACCAAGGCGCCAAGCTTCATCCTTGACTGTTGACTCATCCCTCCCTAATGGAGGGGGTGGGCCACCAAGGCTCTGGTGTTATGTGGTGTTATGTGGTGTTATAAGGTGTTTTGTGGTGTTATGTGGTGTTATAAGGTGTTATGTGGTGTTATAAGGTGTTATGTGGTGTTATGTGGTGTTATAAGGTGTTATAAGGTGTTATAAGGTGTTATAAGGTGTTATGTGGTGTTATAAGGTGTTATGTGGTGTTGTGTGGTGTTATGTGGTGTTATAAGGTGTTATAAGGTGTTATAAGGTGTTTTGTGGTGTTATAAGGTGTTATAAGGTGTTATGTGGTGTTATAAGGTGTTATGTGGTGTTATAAGGTGTTATGTGGTGTTATAAGGTGTTATAAGGTGTTATGTGGTGTTATAAGGTGTTATAAGGTGTTATGTGGTGTTATAAGGTGTTATGTGGTGTTATGTGGTGTTATAAGGTGTTATAAGGTGTTATGTGGTGTTATTATATTTTACATTTTAGCAGACGCTCTTATCCACAGCGACTTACAGTTAGTGAGTGCATAGATTTTCATACTGGCCCCCCATGGGAAACGAACCCACAACCCTGGCATGCAAGCGCCATGCTCAACCAACTGAGCTACAGGGGACTATGTGGTGTTATGTGGTGTTATGTGGTGTTATAAGGTGTTATGTGGTGTTATGTGGTGTTATAAGGTGTTATAAGGTGTTATGTGGTGTTATAAGGTGTTATGTGGTGTTATGTGGAGTTATAAACTGTTATGTGGTGTTATGTGGTGTTGTGTGGTGTTATGTGGTGTTATAAGGTGTTATAAGGTGTTATGTGGTGTTATGAGGTGTTATGAGGTGTTATGTGGTGTTATAAGGTGTTATATGGTGTTATATGGCGTTATGAGGTGTTATATGGTGTTATGAGGTGTTATGTGGTGTGATGTCGTGTTATAAGGTGTTATATGGTGTTATGCCATGTTATAAGGTGTTATATGTTGTTATGTGGTGTTAAAATGTGCTATGTGGTGTTATAAGGTGTTATGTGGTGTTATGTGGTGTTATGTGGTGTTATGCGGTGTTATAAGATGTTATGTGGTGTTATAAGGTGTTATGTGGTGTTATAAGGTGTTATGTGGTGTTATGTGGTGTTATAAGGTGTTATGTGGTGTTATGTGGTGTTATGTGGTGTTGTGTGGTGTTATGTGGTGTTATAAGGTGTTATAAGGTGTTATGTGGTGTTATGAGGTGTTATGAGGTGTTATGTGGTGTTATAAGGTGTTATATGGTGTTATATGGCGTTATGAGGTGTTATATGGTGTTATGAGGTGTTATGTGGTGTGATGTCGTGTTATAAGGTGTTATATGGTGTTATGCCATGTTATAAGGTGTTATATGGTATTATGTGGTGTTAAAATGTGCTATGTGGTGTTATAAGGTGTTATGTGGTGTTATGTGGTGTTATGCGGTGTTATAAGATGTTATGTGGTGTTATAAGGTGTTATAAGGTGTTAAGTGGTGTTATGTGGTGTTATAAGGTGTTATAAGGTGTTATAAGGTGTTATGTGGTGTTATAAGGTGTTATGTGGTGTTATAAGGTGTTATGTGGTGTTATAAGGTGTTATAAGGTGTTATGTGGTGTTATAAGGTGTTAAAAGGTGTTATGTGGTGTTTTAAGGTGAGGGGCTTGTCAGCCTCAAGCACCTGTACTATACTAGAATTGAACAGAGCTTAAATACATTAGGATGCAGAGCCAGAATACAGCGTGTGTGTGTGTGGATCCACCATACAGTGGCCCCTGTAACTACAGTCTTATCTCCCAGCCTGACAAACAGTGTCCTTCATAACCTGTGATAGCTGACACCAAGGCGCCAAGCTTCATCCTTGACTGTTGACTCATCCCTCCCTAATGGAGGGGGTGGGCCACCAAGGCTCTGGTGTTATGTGGTGTTATGTGGTGTTATAAGGTGTTTTGTGGTGTTATGTGGTGTTATAAGGTGTTATGTGGTGTTATAAGGTGTTATGTGGTGTTATGTGGTGTTATAAGGTGTTATAAGGTGTTATAAGGTGTTATAAGGTGTTATGTGGTGTTATAAGGTGTTATGTGGTGTTATGTGGTGTTATGTGGTGTTATAAGGTGTTATAAGGTGTTATAAGGTGTTTTGTGGTGTTATAAGGTGTTATAAGGTGTTATGTGGTGTTATAAGGTGTTATGTGGTGTTATAAGGTGTTATGTGGTGTTATAAGGTGTTATAAGGTGTTATGTGGTGTTATAAGGTGTTATAAGGTGTTATGTGGTGTTATAAGGTGTTATGTGGTGTTATGTGGTGTTATAAGGTGTTATAAGGTGTTATGTGGTGTTATTATATTTTACATTTTAGCAGACGCTCTTATCCACAGCGACTTACAGTTAGTGAGTGCATAGATTTTCATACTGGCCCCCCATGGGAAACGAACCCACAACCCTGGCATGCAAGCGCCATGCTCAACCAACTGAGCTACAGGGGACTATGTGGTGTTATGTGGTGTTATGTGGTGTTATAAGGTGTTATGTGGTGTTATGTGGTGTTATAAGGTGTTATAAGGTGTTATGTGGTGTTATAAGGTGTTATGTGGTGTTATGTGGAGTTATAAACTGTTATGTGGTGTTATGTGGTGTTGTGTGGTGTTATGTGGTGTTATAAGGTGTTATAAGGTGTTATGTGGTGTTATGAGGTGTTATGAGGTGTTATGTGGTGTTATAAGGTGTTATATGGTGTTATATGGCGTTATGAGGTGTTATATGGTGTTATGAGGTGTTATGTGGTGTGATGTCGTGTTATAAGGTGTTATATGGTGTTATGCCATGTTATAAGGTGTTATATGTTGTTATGTGGTGTTAAAATGTGCTATGTGGTGTTATAAGGTGTTATGTGGTGTTATGTGGTGTTATGTGGTGTTATGCGGTGTTATAAGATGTTATGTGGTGTTATAAGGTGTTATGTGGTGTTATAAGGTGTTATGTGGTGTTATGTGGTGTTATAAGGTGTTATGTGGTGTTATGTGGAGTTATAAACTGTTATGTGGTGTTATGTGGTGTTATGTGGTGTTGTGTGGTGTTATGTGGTGTTATAAGGTGTTATAAGGTGTTATGTGGTGTTATGAGGTGTTATGAGGTGGTATGTGGTGTTATAAGGTGTTATATGGTGTTATATGGCGTTATGAGGTGTTATATGGTGTTATGAGGTGTTATGTGGTGTGATGTCGTGTTATAAGGTGTTATATGGTGTTATGCCATGTTATAAGGTGTTATATGGTATTATGTGGTGTTAAAATGTGCTATGTGGTGTTATAAGGTGTTATGTGGTGTTATGTGGTGTTATGTGGTGTTATGCGGTGTTATAAGATGTTATGTGGTGTTATAAGGTGTTATGTGGTGTTATAAGGTGTTATGTGGTGTTATGTGGTGTTATAAGGTGTTATGTGGTGTTATGTGGAGTTATAAACTGTTATGTGGTGTTATGTGGTGTTATGTGGTGTTGTGTGGTGTTATGTGGTGTTATAAGGTGTTATAAGGTGTTATGTGGTGTTATGAGGTGTTATGAGGTGTTATGTGGTGTTATAAGGTGTTATATGGTGTTATATGGCGTTATGAGGTGTTATATGGTGTTATGAGGTGTTATGTGGTGTGATGTCGTGTTATAAGTTGTTATATGGTGTTATGCCATGTTATAAGGTGTTATATGGTATTATGTGGTGTTAAAATGTGCTATGTGGTGTTATAAGGTGTTATGTGGTGTTATGTGGTGTTATGCGGTGTTATAAGATGTTATGTGGTGTTATGTGGTGTTATAAGGTGTTATAAGGTGTTATAAGGTGTTATGTGGTGTTATAAGGTGTTATGTGGTGTTATAAGGTGTTATGTGGTGTTATAAGGTGTTATAAGGTGTTATGTGTTGTTATAAGGTGTTAAAAGGTGTTATGTGGTGTTATAAGGTATTATGTGGTGTTATAAGGTGTTATGTGGTGTTATGTGGTGTTATAAGGTGTTATAAGGTGTTATGTGGTGTTATTATATTTTACATTTTAGCAGACTCTCTTATCCACAGCGACTTACAGTTAGTGAGTGCATAGATTTTCATACTGGCCCCCCATGGGAAACGAACCCACAACCCTGGCATGCAAGCGCCATGCTCAACCAACTGAGCTACAGGGGACTATGTGGTGTTATGTGGTGTTATGTGGTGTTATAAGGTGTTATGTGGTGTTATGTGGAGTTATAAACTGTTACGTGGTGTTATGTGGTGTTTTGTGGTGTTGTGTGGTGTTGTAAGGTGTTATAAGGTGTTATAAGGTGTTATGTGATGTTATGAGGTGTTATGAGGTGTTATGTGGTGTTATAAGGTGTTATATGGTGTTATATGGCGTTATGAGGTGTTATATGGTGTTATGAGGTGTTATGTGGTGTGATGTCGTGTTATAAGGTGTTATATGGTGTTATGCCATGTTATAAGGTGTTATATGGTGTTATGTGGTGTTAAAATGTGCTATGTGGTGTTATAAGGTGTTATGTGGTGTTATGTGGTGTTATGTGGTGTTATAAGATGTTATGTGGTGTTATAAGGTGTTATGTGGTGTTATAAGGTGTTATGTGGTGTTATGTGGTATTATAAGGTGTTATGTGGTGTTATATGGTGTTATAAGGTGTTATAAGGTGTTATGTGGTGTTATTATATTTTACATTTTAGCAGACGCTCTTATCCAGAGCGACTTACAATTAGTGAGTGCATACATTTTCATACTGGCCCCCCATGGGAAACGAACCCACAAGTGCTCTACCAACTGAGCTACAGGGGACTATGTGGTGTTGTGTGGTGTTGTGTGGTGTTATAAGGTTTTATGTGGTGTTATGTGGTGTTATAAGGTCGTGTTCAACCTTCCGAAGTTCTCTCACGTCACCCCGCTCCTCCGCACACTCCACTGGCTTCCAGTTGAAGCTCGCATCTGTTACAAGTCCATGGTGCTTGCCTATGGAGCTGTGAGGGGAACAGCACCTCCGTACCTTCAGGCTCTGATCAGTCCCTACACCCAAACGAGGGCATTGCGTTCATCCACCTCTGGCCTGCTGGCTCCCCTTCCTCTGCGGAAGCATAGTTCCCGCTCAGCTCAGTCAAAACTGTTCGCTGCTCTGGCACCCCAATGGTGGAACAAGCTCCCTCACGACGCCAGGACAGCGGAGTCACTCACCACCTTCCGGAGACATTTGAAACCCCACCTCTTTAAGGAATACCTGGGATAGGATAAAGTAATCCTTCTACCCCCCCCCCCCCCCCCCACAAAAAACAAAAAACAAAAACAAAAAAACAAAAAAAAGGTAAAGTGGTTATCCCACTGGCTATAGGGTGAATGCACCAATTTGTAAGTCGCTCTGGATAAGACCGTCTGCTAAATGACGTAAATATAAATGTAAATGTTATAAGGTGTTATATGGTGTTATATGGTGTTATATGGTGTTATATGGTGTTATGTGGTGTTATAAGGTGTTATATGGTGTTATGTGGTGTTGTATGGTGTTATGTGGTGTTATAAGGTGTTACATGGTGTTATGAGGTGTTATATGATGTTATAAGGTGTTATAAGGTGTTATACAGTGTTATAAGTTGTTATAAGGTGTTATAAGGTGTTATATTGTGTTATGTGGTGTTATGTGGTGTTAGTGGTACATGTAGATGAGGTGAGATTAGTCCCCACTTAAACCCACACAGAAAATTTGAGAAAATCTCCTCATATGAACTGGGGACTAGTTCAGTATTAACTTCACTTATGGTAGATAAACCAAGACATTATTATAATGTCTTTCTATTGAACATGTCCTGCATTCTTAAACACACAGACCACTGATTATTACAAAACTGACCTTTCTGTGGTTTTAACATTAAACTCACAGCCAATCCCAACCAAACTGTTCATATTCATAGCAATTATCATGCATTACTATTGAACATGCCCTGAATTCTTAAGGATACAAATGATTGAGTATGGTTCTGCGGTTTTGATATAAAACTCAAGGTATTAGACTCTATATAACAAATGATGAAAAATATGTGTCTAATGTCATGGATTCTTACCACTAAAACCTGGGCCTCATTCTAACAGTGTAATTAATACATTTGATATGTGCTATTGTAAAAACAATAATTTTGTTGTGTTTATGAAGGCCTTGGGTAACATGTAACATTAGAATACGATTTTTATTTTATTTCAAATAACACAATAGCATTTTCGTTAGTTTATGTTACTGTAGACTTTTGGAGAGAAAAATAAGTGTTAGATCAATTTTGTTGGGTGGAGTGCCTTTTGGAACAAGGTAACAGCTGCTTTCTATAATGACAAAATAAAATAAATACCCCAACAACCAAGATGCAATGTCAGCAAGACGCGTGGTCAAATGCAATGGCATCAGTTGGATTTGACTTAGCTGTTATCCCTTGTCCTAACAGATCAAATCTTCATAACACTTGTTTGGTTGCAGTGTGTGATAGTCTCTGGTTCTCTCTTTACTGTGTCCCCATCTTCCTGTCCTTTTTCAGCACCATCGTGGTGTACAATGGCTGTGCAGGTGCCTTATTTTGCGCAGAGGGAAGGAGCTCCCGACTCACTTTGTTCATGGTGCCGGCCAATGACAGTGAAGATGATGTTCTTCTCTTCTCCTGTCCCTGCAACTCTTCCCTGGTTCTGGTTCCTTACTATGCAGGAGACAGTAATGCACATAATGGTTCATAAAAAACTCTAAGGGGGGCCCTATGAAGTCTGCAATTCCCGCCCCCCCCAATTTTTTTTTTCTTTTTTAATATGTTATATATTTTCCCAAATTATGTTTTCTCAGTTTTTCCTAGTTTTAGATTTTTTTGTTTTTTCACTCTCAAAATTACAATTGTTCATAGAGAAAAAATGAAATTGGATGTTCTGATTCCATGTCAATGCTTATATCACATATGAAAGCACATTTTTTGTTTGTTCTGGAAGAACATCCAATTCTGTATCTGGCCCTTTAATGGGGCATATAAAGAGTGTGTTGGTCTAGCGATGGTTCTTTACTGCTGCTGCTCATTTCAAGGCAAAGTTAGCAAATAACAAATAATAGATATAAATTATATACTTCCTCATGATATACTTCTGACAGGTAAGCCTACTTGTGAGATTTCTTTATGACAGTTTGCGGTGGAACACATGAAAAATGCATGTACTTTCAGAATAGTTTGGCGAGCTACTCATAGGTGAGCTGGTAGCTGCTCATAGGTGAGCTGGTAGCTGCTCATAGGTGAGCTGGTAGCTGCTCATAGGTGAGCTGGTAGCTACTCATAGGTGAGCTGGTAGCTACTCATAGGTGAGCTGGTAGCTACTCATAGGTGAGCTGGTAGCTGCTCATAGGTGAGCTGGTAGCTACTCATAGGTGAGCTGGTAGCTACTCATAGGTGAGCTGGTAGCTACTCATAGGTGAGCTGGTAGCTGCTCATAGGTGAGCTGGTAGCTACTCATAGGTGAGCTGGTAGCTACTCATAGGTGAGCTGGTAGCTACTCATAGGTGAGCTGGTAGCTGCTCATAGGTGAGCTGGTAGCTACTCATAGGTGAGCTGGTAGCTGCTCATAGGTGAGCTGGTAGCTACTCATAGGTGAGCTGGTAGCTACTCATAGGTGAGCTGGTAGCTGCTCATAGGTGAGCTGGTAGCTACTCATAGGTGAGCTGGTAGCTACTCATAGGTGAGCTGGTAGCTGCTCATAGGTGAGCTGGTAGCTGCTCATAGGTGAGCTGGTAGCTACTGGTAGCTGGGGATCGATCTGCTGGAGACCCCTGCTCCAGACTGTTCATATTCATAGCAGATTGTGAGAAATAGAGTGTCTAATGACTCATAATTTATAATTGCACCTGTTCTGAGACATGTCATGCTATTACCATAGTAACACCACAGGGATAAATCAGGTAGGAGTACTGTTTTGATATATATCTGCTATGTATATATTCTGCTCTGACCTCTATATGAAAAAGCTACTTGATACCTGATCCTATGCCTAGTTTGTTGTTCTTTAGTCACAGACCATTAAAGAGAATATACACTACATGACCAACAGTATGTGGACACCTGCTCATCCAACATCTCATTCCAAAATCAAGGGTATTAATATGGAGTTGGTCCTCCCCGTTGCTGCTATAACAGCCTCCACTCTTCTGGGAAGGCTTTCCACTAGATGTTGGAACGTTGCTGCAGGGACTTGCTTCCATTCAGCCACAAGAGCATTAGTGAGGTCGGGCACTGATGTTGGGCGATTAGGCCTGGCTCGCAGTCGGCGTTCCAATTCATCCCAAAGGTGTTCGATAGGGTTGAGGTCAGGGCTCTGAGCAGACCAGTCAAGTTCTTCCACACCGATCTCGACAAACCATTTCTGTATGGACCTCGCTTTGTGCATGGGGTCATTGTCATGCTGAAACAGGAAAGGGTCTTCCCCAAAATGTTGCCACAAAGTTGGCAGCACAGAAGTGTCTAGAATGTAATTGTATGCTGTAGCGTTAACATTTCCCTTCACTGGAACTAAGGGGCCTAGCCTGAACCATGAAAAACAGCCCAGACCATTATTTCTCCTCCACCAAACGTTAGAGATGGCACTATGCATTTGGGCAGGTAGCGTTCTCCTGGGATCCGCCAAACCCAGATCCATCCATCAAACTCCCAGATGGTGAAGCATGATTCAACACTCCAGAGAATGCGTTTCCACTGCTCCAGAGTCTAATGGCGGTCAGCTTTACACCACTCTAGCCGACGCTTGGCATTTCACATGGTGATCTTAGGCTTGCCATGGAAACCCATTTCATGAAGCTCCCAACGAACTGTTCATGTGCTGACATTGCTTCCAGAGGCAGTTTGGAACTCTGTAGTAATATAATATACACTACCGGTCAAAAGTTTTAGAACACCTACTCATTCAAGGGTTTTTCTTTATTTTTACTATTTTATACATTGTAGAATAATAGTGAAGACATACTATGAAAGACATACTATGACATACTATGAAATAACACATATGGAATCATGTAGTAACCAAAAAAAGTGTTAAACAAATCCAAATATATTTTATATTTGAGATTCTTCAAATAGCCACACATTGCCTTGTACACTCTTGGCATTCTCTCAACCAGCTTCACCTGGAATGCTTTTCCAACAGTCTTGAAGGAGTTCCCACATATGCTGAGCACTTGTTGGCTGCTTTTCCTTCACTCTGCGGTCCGACTCATCCCAAACCATCTTAATTTGGTTGAGGTCGGGGAACTGTGGAGGCCAGGTCATCTGATGAAGCACTCCATCACTCTCCTTCTTGGTAAAATAGCCCTCACACAGCCTGGAGGTGTGTTGGGTCATTGTCCTGTTGAAAATCAAATGATAGTCCCACTAAGCCCAAACCAGATTGGATGGTGTATCAATGCAGAATGCTGTGGTAGCCATGCTGGTTAAGTGTGCCTTGAATACTAAATAAATCACAGACAGTGTCACCAGCAAAGCACCCCCACAACATAACACCTCCTCCTCCATGATTTACGGTGGGAACTACACTTGCGGAGATAATCCATTCACCCACACCGCTTCTCACAAAGACATGACGGTTGGAACCAAAAATCTCAAATTTGGACTCCAGAACAAAGGACACATTTCCACTAATGTCGTCTAATGTCCATTGCTCGTGTTTCTTGGCCCAAGCAGTTTTTTTTCTTATTGGTGTCCTTTAGTAGTGGTTTCTTTGCAGCAATTCGACCATGAAGGCCTGATTCACACAGTCCCCTCTGAATAGTTGATGTACGACCCTGCCTTACACAGGAAGCGGCACAGGTCCTAATCCAGGCACTTGTCATCTCCCGTCTGGACTACTGCAACTCGCTGTTGGCTGGCCTCCCTGCCTGTGCCATTAAACCCCTACAACTCATCCAGAATGCCGCAGCCCGTCTGGTGTTCAACCTTCCCAAGTTCTCTCACGTCACCCCCCTCCTCCGCACACTCCACTGGCTTCCAGTTGAAGCTCGCATCCGCTACAAGACCATGGTGCTTGCCTATGGAGCAGTGAGGGGAACGGCACCTCTGTACCTTCGGGCTCTGATCAGTCCCTACACCCAAACGAGGGCATTGCGTTCATCCACCTCTGGCCTGCTGGCTCCCCTTCCTCTGCGGAAGCATAGTTCCCGCTCAGCCCAGTCAAAACTGTTCGCTGCTCTGGCACCCCAATGGTGGAACAAGCTCCCTCACGACGCCAGGACAGCGGAGTCACTCACCACCTTCCGGAGACATTTGAAACCCCACCTCTTTAAGGAATACCTGGGATAGGATAAAGTAATCCTTCTACCCCCCCCCCCCCCCCCCAAAAAAAAATTGTAAAGTGGTTATCCCACTGGCTATAGGGTGAATGCACCAATTGGTGAGTCGCTCTGGATAAGAGCGTCTGCTAAATGACGTAAATGTGCCCCTGAGCAAGGCACTTAACCCTAATTGCTCCTGTAAGTCGCTCTGGATAAGAGCGTCTGCTAAATTACTAAAATGTAATGTAAATGTAAATGTCTGTGACATGAACTCCGTGAAGTATTTTTTTGGGCTGCAGTATCTGAGGCTGGTAACTGTAATGAAGTTATCCTCTACAGCAGAGGTAACTCTGGGTCTTCCATTCCTGTGGCGGTCCTCATGAGAGCCAGTTTCATCATGGCGCTTCATGGTTTTTGCGACTGCACTTGAAGAAACTTGAAAAGTTCTTGAAATGTTCCGTATTGACTGACCTTCATGTCTTAAAGTAATGATGGACTGTCGTTTCTCTTTGCTTATTTGAGCTGTTCTTGCCATAATATGGACTTGGTCTCTTACCAAATAGGGCTATCTTCTGTATACCCCCCCCCCCCCCCACACCTTATCACAACACAACTGATTAGCTCAAACACATTAAGAAGGAAGGATATTCCACAAATTAACTTTTAAGAAGGAACAACTGTTAATTGAAATGCAATCCAGGTGACTACCTCATCAAGCTGGTTGAGAGAATGCCAAGAGTGTGCAAAGCTGTCATCAAGGCAAAGGGTAGCTATTTGAAGAATCTCAAAAAACCCTGGAATGAATAGGTGTGTCCAAACTTTTGACTGGTACTGTATATCTGACCAAGTTATGAAAGACAAGCATTGTAATTTTTTATTCCGTAAAGTCAGTGTGGAAGAGGTGACAAAATCATTTTTTTCTATCAACAATGGCAAGCCACCGGGTTCTGATGACTTGGATGGAAAATTACTGAGGATAATAGCGGACGATATTGCCACTCCTACTTGCCATATTTTCAGTTTAAGCCTACTAGAAAGTGGAGGGAAGCAAAAGTAATTCCGCTACCCAAGAATAGTAAAGCCCCCTTTACTGGCTCAAATAGCCTACCAATCAGCCTGTTACCAACCCTTAGTAAACTTTAGGAAAAAATTGTGTTTGACCAGACACTATGCTATTTTACAGTAAACAAATTGACAACAGACTTTCAGCACGCTTATAGGGAAGGACATTCAACAAGCACAGAACTTACACACATGACTGATGATTGGCTGAGAGAAATTGATGATAAAAAGATTGTGGGGGCTGTTTTGTTAGACTTCAGTGTGGCTTTTGACATTATCGATCATCGTCTGCTGCTGGAAAAACATATGTGTTATGGCTTACACCCCCTGCTGTATTGTCGATAAAGAGTTACATGTCTAACAGAACACAGAGGGTGTTCTTTAATGGAAGCCTCTCCAACATAATCCAGGTAGAATCAGGAATTCCCCAAGGCAGCTGTCTAGGCCCCTTACTGTTTTCAATCTTTACTAACGACATGCCACTGGCCTTGAGTAAAGCCAATATGTCTATGCATGCGAATGACTCAACACTATACACGTCAGCTACTACGGCGAGTGAAATCACTGCAACACTCAACAAAGACCTGCAGTTAGTTTCAGAATGGGTGGCAGGGAATAAATTAGTCGTAATTATTTCCAAAACTAAAAGCATTGTATTTGGAGACAAATCATTCACTAAACCCTAAACCTCAACTAAATCTTGCAATGAATAATGTGGAAGTTGAGCAAGTTGAGGTCACTAAACTGCTTGGAGTAACCTTGGATTGTAAACTGTCATGGTCAAAAGATATTGATACAACAGTAGCTAAAATGGGGAGAAGTCTGTCCATAATAAAGCGTTGCTCTGCCTTCTTAACAACACTATGAACAAGGCAGGTCCTACAGGCCCTAGTTTTGTCGCACCTGGACTATTGTTCAGTCATGTGGTCAGGTGCCACAAAGAGGGATTTAGGAAAATTAGGAAAATTAGAATTGGCTCAGAACAGGTAAGCATGGCTGGCCCTTAAATGGACACGGAGAGCTAACATTAGTAATATGCATGTACATTTCTCATGGCTCAAAAGTGGAGGAGAGATTGACTTCATCACTACTTGTTTTTGTAAGAAGTGATGACAAGCTGAATGCACCAAGCTGTCTGTTTAAACTACTAGCACACAGCTCGGACCCTCATGCATAACCCACAAGACATGCCACCAGAGGTCTCTTCACAATCCCACAGTACTGCATAGAGCCATGATTACATGGAACTCTATTCCACATCAGGTAACTGTGATGCAAGCAGTAGAAACAGATTTAAAAAAAAACATCTAATGGAACAGTGGGGACTGTGAAGAGACACACACACAGGTACAGACACACGCATACGCACACACACACTAGCACACACACTCTACACACGCGTAAATTGTAATATTGTTCTATGGTGGTTTTATACATTTTGTATTGCAGATATGTAGTGGTGTAATAATGTTATATGATGTACTGTTCTATCTTTTGTTTTATGTGTGATGTAAGTGTCTTAATGTGTTTGGATCCCAGGAAGAGTAGCTGCTGCCTTGGCAACAGCTAATGGAGATCCATAATACAGACTGGTCCTCTGTAGCTCAGCTGGTAGAGCACTGCGCTTGTAACGCCAAGGTAGTGGGTTCGATCCCCGGGACCACCCATACACAAAAATGTATGCACGCATGACTGTAAGTTGCTTTGGATAAAAGCGTCTGCTAAATGGCATATTATTATTATAAACCCCAGGAAGAGTAGATGCTGCCTTGGCAGGAACTAATGGAGATCACTAATAAATACAAATAGCGAGAGATGGAAGGAGAGGGATGAAGAGATGGAGAGATGAGACAACAGAGAGGGAGAGATGGAGAGATGAGACAACAGAGATGGAGAGATGAGACAACAGAGAGGGAGAGATGGAGAGATGAGACAACAGAGAGGTAGCTAGGGGAGGTCTTGCAGACATTCCGATGTGTTAGAAATAATGAATGCATGGCCCTGGGTGATATGTATTGATTTTCTCTCTGTGTGGCTGGAGGCCTGCATACTGAGGCTTACAGAAATAATCATTTAACCTGTGTGCAGGACTGTCTCTGAATGCACCATCAAGGATACCCACAGAGACAGAGAGAGTTAGAGACAGAGACAGACAGAGACAGAGACTGAGACCATCAGAGACAGTCAGAGACAGATAGAGACAGAGACAGGAACAGACAGAACCAAAGACAGATACAGAAACACAGACAGATACAGTGACAGAGACAGACAGAGACAGAGAAAGAAACAGATATAGACAGAGTCAGATTCAGTGACAGATACAGAGGCAGACAGAGATACAGAGACAGAGACAGAGACAGAGACAGAGACAGAGACAGAGACAGAGACAGAGGCAAAGGCAGAGGCAGAGACAGAGACAGAGACAGATAGAGACAGAGACAGATAGAGACAGAGAGAGATAGAGAGAGATAGAGACAGACAGAGATAGAGACAGACACAGATAGAGACAGATACAGAGACAGAGACAGAGAGAGACAGAGAGAGACAGAGAGAGATAGAGAGAGATAGAGACAGAGAGAGACAGAGAGAGGTAGAGAGAGATAGAGACAGACAGAGACAGAGAGAGATTAAGGCAGAGACAGATACAGCGACAGAGAGAGACAGAGAGAGAGACAGATAGAGACAGTGAAAGATACAGACAGAGAGATAGAGACAGAGACAGAGATAGATAGAGACAGACAGAGACAGATACAGATACAGACAGTCAGATACAGAGTTAGAGACAGACAAGAGAGACAGAGACAGACACAGAGAGACAGAGACAGACAGAGACAGATACAGACAGTCAGATACAGAGATAGAGACAGACAAGAGAGACAGAGACAGACACAGAGAGACAGAGACAGACAGAGACAGAGACGGATACAGACAGTCAGATACAGAGATAGAGACAGACAAGAGAGACAGAGACAGACACAGAGAGACAGAGACAGACAGAGACAGATAGAGACAGAGAGACAGATAGAGACAGAGACAGACAGAGACAAATAGAGACAGAGACAGAGAGAGACAGAAAGAGACAGACAGAGAAAGATAGAGACAGATAGAGATAGAGACAGACAGAGATAGAGAGAGATAGAGACCGATCTATACAGATGGAGACAGACACACATAGAGACAGATAGAGACTGACAGAGACAGATACAGATAGATAGAGACAGAGACAGAGACAGAGAGAGAGAGAGAGAGAGAGAGAGAGAGAGAGAGAGAGAGAGAGAGAGAGAGAGAGAGAGAGAGAGAGAGAGAGAGACAGAGAGAGAGAGAGAGAGAGAGAGAGACAGATAGAGACAGATAGAGAGAGATAGAGACAGATAGAGACAGATAGAGACAGATAGATAGAGAGAGAGAGAGAGAGAGAGAGAGAGAGACAGAGAGAGAGAGAGAGAGAGAGAGAGAGAGAGAGAGAGAGAGAGACAGACAGAGAGAGAGAGAGAGAGAGACAGATAGAGACAGATAGAGACAGATAGAGACAGATAGAGAGAGATAGAGCGAGAAGGAGACAGATAGAGATAGAGAGAGATATAGAGAGATAGACACAGACAGAGACAGACAGAGTCAAATACAGCAACAGAGACAGAGACAGATAGAGACAGAGACAAATAGAGACAGAGACAGAGACAGAGAGACAGACAGTTAGAGACAGATAGAGATAGAGAGAGATAGAGATAGATAGAAACAGAGACAGAGACAGATATAAATAGATAGAGACAGAGACAGAGAGAGACATATAGAGACAGATAGAGACAGAGACAAAGACAGAGAGAGATAGACACAGACACAGACAGAGACAGAAAGAGACAAACAGAGACAGATACAGAGACAGACAGAGAAATAGTGACAGAGACAGATAGATACAAAGAGTGAAAGAGACAGAGACAGATAGTGACAGATAGAGACAGACAGAGACAGAGCCAGACAGAGACAAACAGAGACACAGAGAGATAGAGACAGAGACAGATACAGATAGAGACAGAGACAGATAGTGACAGAGACAGATAGTGACAGATAGAGACAGACAGAGACAGAGCCAGACAGAGACAAACAGAGACAGAGAGAGATAGAGACGGAGACAGATAGAGACAGAGTGAGACAGAGAAAGACAGAGACAGACATCGACAGATAGAGATATAGAGAGATAAAGACAGATAGAGACAGAGAGAGACAGAGAGAGACAGAGAGAGACAGAGATAGAGATTGACAGAGACAGATAGAGATAGAGAGAGATTGAGACAGAGACAGATAGAGACAGCTAGTGATAGAGAGAGATAGAGACAGAGACTGACAGAGACAGATAGAGATAGAGAGAGATAAAGACAGATAGAGACAGAGAGAGACAGAGAGAGAGAGAAACAGAGATAGAGAGAGACAGAGACAGATAGAGTCAGATAGAGACAGAGACAGATAGAGAAAGAGACAGATAGAGACAGATAGAGACAGATAGAGACAGAGAGAGAGAGAGAGAGAGAGAGAGAGAGAGAGAGAGAGAGAGAGAGAGAGAGAGAGAGAGAGAGAGAGAGAGAGAGAGAGAGAGAGAGAGAGAGAGAGAGAGAGACGGATAGAGACAGAGACAGATAGAGAGGGATAGAGACAGATAGAGACAGAGACAGATAGAGAGGGATAGAGATAGAGACAGGTAGAGACAGGTAGAGACAGGTAGAGACAGATAGAGACAGATAGAGACAGATAGAGACAGATAGAGACATAGAGAGATAGAGACAGAGACAGATAGAGAGGGATAGAGACAGAGACGGTAGAGACAGAGACAGATAGAGACAGGTAGAGACAGATAGAGACAGAGACAGATAGAGACAGAGACAGATAGAGACAGATAGAGACAGATAGAGACAGGTAGAGACAGGTAGAGACAGATAGAGACAGATAGAGACAGATAGAGACAGAGACAGATAGAGACAGAGACAGATAGAGACAGAGACAGACAGAGACAGATAGAGACAGAGACAGGTATAGACAGATAGAGACAGAGACAGATAGAGACAAAGACAGGCAGAGACAGATAGAGACAGAGACAGGTAGAGACAGATAGAGACAGAGACAGATAGAGACAGAGACAGATAGAGACAGAGACAGATAGAGACAGGTAGAGACAGATAGAGACAGAGACAGATAGAGACAGAGACAGAGACAGATAGAGACAGATAGAGACAGGTAGAGACAGGTAGAGACAGGTAGAGACAGAGACAGATAGAGACAGAGACAGATAGAGACAGAGACAGATAGAGACAGAGACAGACAGAGACAGATAGAGACAGAGACAGGTATAGACAGATAGAGACAGAGACAGATAGAGACAAAGACAGGCAGAGACAGATAGAGACAGAGACAGGTAGAGACAGATAGAGACAGAGACAGATAGAGACAGAGACAGATAGAGACAGATAGAGACAGATAGAGACAGAGACAGGTAGAGACAGGTAGAGACAGATAGAGACAGAGAAAGATAGAGACAGAGACAGGAATAGACAGATAGAGACAGAAACAGATAGAGACAGAGACAGATAGAGACAGAAACAGATAGAGACAGAAACAGATAGAGACAGAGACATATAGAGACAGAGACAGATAGAGACAGAGACAGACAGAGACAGGTAGAGACAGAGACAGGTATAGACAGATAGAGACAGAAACAGATAGAGACAGAGACAGAGACAGATAGAGACAGAGACAGATAGAGACAGAGACAGATAGAGACAGAGACAGGTATAGACAGAGACAGATAGAGACAGAGACAGAGACAGATAGAGACAGAGACAGAGACAGATAGAGACAGAGACAGATAGAGACAGAGACAGGTAGAGACAGATAGAGACAGATAGAGACAGAGACAGATAGAGACAGAGACAGATAGAGACAGAGACAGGTAGAGACAGATAGAGACAGATAGAGACAGAGACAGATAGAGACAGAGACAGATAGAGACAGAGACAGACAGAGACAGATAGAGACAGAGACAGATAGAGACAGAGACAGATAGAGACAGAGACAGACAGAGACAGATAGAGACAGAGACAGATAGAGACAGAGACAGACAGAGACAGATATAGACAGAGACAGGTATAGACAGATAGAGACAGATAGAGACAGAGACAGAGACAGATAGAGACAGAGACAGATAGAGACAGAGACAGAGACAAAGTCAGAGACTTTTTCAACAGTGTCTTCTACCCTTTTAGCTGTTACACCATTAAAAGCTGTATTCATGTTCTACTCTTTCCATTGATTTATTTGCAACTCAGAGCAGTTGATAGAAGTCAAATATATATAGCCTAATCTGTATGGATGGAGTTTCTCATGTACTATTTTGAACAAAAATATCAACTCAACATGTTACAATTTTACTGAGTTACAGTTCATATAAGGAAATCAGTCAATTGAAATAAATTCATTTGGCCCTAATCTATGGATTTTACTGGGCAGGGGCACAGCCATGAGTGGACCTGGGAGGGCATAGGCCCACCCACTGGGGAGCCAGGCCCAGCCAATCAGAATGAGTTTTTCCTCACAAAAGGGCTTTATTACAGACAGAAATACTCCTCAGTTTCATCAGCTGTCCGGATGGCTGGTCTCTGACGATCCCGCAGGTGAAGAAGACGGATGTGGAGGGGCTGGCGTGGTTACACGGGTCTGTGTTTGTGAGGCCGGTTGGATGTACTGCCAAATTCTCTAAAACATTGTTGGAGGTGGCTAATGGTAGAGAAATGAACATTAAAATCTCTGGCATCAGCTCTGGTGGACATTCCTGTGGTCAGCATGCCAATTGCACACTCCCTCAAAACTTGAGACATCTGTGGCATTGTATTGTGTGACAAAACTGCACATTTTAGAGTATTGTCCCCAGCGCAAGGTGCACCTGTGTAATGATCATGCTGTTTAATCAGCTTCTTGATATGCCACACCTGTTAGGTGGATGGATTATCTTGGCAAATGAGAAATGCTCACTAACAGGGATGTAAATACATTTGTGCACACATTTTGAGAAAAATAAGCTTTTATTTCAACTCATGAAACATGGACCCAACACTTTACATGTTGTGTTTATATTTCTGTTCAGTATAATTGCTCTTCGACATTACTAACGTGAACAAAACAACACTTCAATTGACAAGTATGTGCCTGGGGACCACTAGATTACGACCTAGTTTTTAATCCCCTGTCTGATCAACGAGGAGGGTTATAATAATGTAACCATAGAGACAATACATCTAGAGAGTAGAGTGATCGGTGGAGCCAGAGCTGCACTAGACCCTGGGTGGGTACGAGAGAGAGATAGAGATAGAGAGCGAGAGAGAGAGAGAGAGAGAGAGAGAGAGAGAGAGAGAGAGAGAGAGAGAGAGAGAGAGAGAGAGAGAGAGAGCGAGAGAGAGAGAGAGAGAGAGAGAGAGAGAGAGAGAGAGAGAGAGAGAGAGAGAGAGAGAGAGAGAGAGAGAGAGAGAGAGGAGAGAGAGAGAGAGAGAAAGAGAGAGAGAGAGAGATAAATTGAAATTGAAATTGAGAACGAGAGAGAGAGAGAGAGAGAGAGAGAGAGAGACTCTCGTACTCTCTCTCCCCTTCCTCCCCTCTTCCCTCTCTCTGTCTCTATTTCTCTCTCTGTCCCCCACCCCCCTTCTCTCCTTCTTTTTCTAGTTCCTCTGATTGGTGCTTCCGGCATGACAGCTTTGAAAAAGGAAAATATCTTATTTCTGCAATTATCAAATGAATGTGAATATTTTTGACCCATTAAGATTAAAGACTGTTCTTAATTAAAGGAGACGATGTCAAGTGTGTGTGTGTGTGTGTGTGTGGGGGGGGGGGGGTTCCATATTTACACCTGTCACCCTGAATACACAATATTCCCTGTCTCCTCTCCTGTTCTCCTCTCCTGTCACCTTTCCAGTCCATTCTCACTTCCCACTCGTATTTACAACTTGGAAGCTCAGTATTAACTGTTCTGGACATACTGTAGGAAACTCCGGGTTAGGATACAGGCTGAGTATATCCATGGTGCTGAACAGGCTGGGGGTTATCCATGGTGCTGAACAGGCTGAGGGTTATCCATGGTGCTGAACGGGCTGAGGGTTATCCATAATGCTGAACACGCTGAACAGATTACAGTTGGAGATCTGTCCACAGTGCTGAACAGATTACAGTTGGAGATCTGTCCACAGTGCTGAACAGATTACAGTTGGAGATCTGTCCACAGTGCTGAACAGATTACAGTTGGAGATCTGTCTATAGTGTTGAACAGATTACAGTTGGAGATCTGTCTATAGTGCAGAACAGATTACAGTTGGAGATCTGTCCATGGTGATAAACAGATTACAGTTGGAGATCTGTCTATAGTGCTGAACAGAGTACAGTTGGATATCTGTCCATCGCCATGAACATTTTGAGGATGCTGCAGCAGTCACAGGCTTGGGTTGCTGTCCATGGTGCTGAACATGTTATGTGCTGCTACCATAGTGGCTAGTCATGAGTTGCTGTCCATAGTGCTGAACATGTTATGTGCTGCTACCATAGTGGCTAGCCATGAGTTGCTGTCCATGGTGCTGAACATGTTATGTGCTGCTACCATAGTGGCTAGCCATGAGTTGCTGTCCATGGGGCTGAACAGGTGAAAACTGCTGCTGCCTTGTCATGGGCCATTATAGGCCTACTGATCGCTGCTGTCCAGGACGGTGGTTCTGCACATTCATGACTGACATATCTCTTTCTCTGTGTCTCCCTACAGTGGCCCACACTACCGGTCTGGAAGTGTGTGTGTCTGTGTGAGCGTGTGTGTAAGTGTGTGTGTGTGTGTGATCTCTGTCTCAGAGAAACCTACTCTGCTATACATAATCTGCACTGAACAAAAACCGTGAGTACACATTATCTACATTACTCCATTCACCATCATCATCTACAGTACTCTATTCACCATCATTATCTACAGTACTCTATTCACCATCATTATCTACAGTACTCTATTCACCATCATTATCTACAGTACTCTATTCACCATCATTATCTACAGTACTCTATTCACCATCATTATCTACAGTACTCTATTCACCATCATTATCTACAGTACTCTATTCACCATCCTTATCTACAGTACTCTATTCACCATCATTATCTACATTACTCTATTCACCATCATTATCTACAGTACTCTATTCACCATCATTATCTACAGTACTCTATTCACCATCCTTATCTACAGTACTCTATTCACCATCATTATCTACAGCACGCTATTCACCATCATTATCTACAGTACTCTATTCACCATCATTATCTACAGTACTCTATTCACAATTATTGAGTTTTCAGAGGGAGGGATTGCTGTGTTGTATAGGCTTGTCACAATACCAGTATCGCAATACTAGGAAGTAAGCAAAATCTGGTATGGTAGTATGGTAATAGAGGTATGGCAACAGCCCTACTGTAGTATGATCCAGATTACCAACTGATGCTCAGAGAGTCCCTGGTTTGTCTTTGGAAATAATCAAACTCAAATTCTGCAATGTCTACTTCTCCTGGACACCAGCAAGACAAGACCAGCTGGTCCACTGCGATGGAACTGTATTTCTGGGCCTCGCCTAAATGATTAAAGATGATTTACCAGGTTTACTAGGCTAGTGGCAATGCCACCATATTCTTTTTAGATACCCCTGAGGTAGAACAAAACACAACTTTGTTTTTTTACATCACGAATATCTCCCATTTATGATATGGATGGTTGTGTGCAAATATTTTACTGCAAAAGTGGTTAAATTGATAGATGTGACAATTTAAACTAAAAAAGTGAAAAGTAACGCCTGGCTAGAGGGTGGATGGGCCGCATAAGCTCATGTGACCCAATATTGCAAGCCCTTATATTGCTATATCAGCATTAGGATATCTTTAAAATGCATCTAGGAAATATAGACCTGTAAACACAGAGATACAATAGGCGGAAATATCAACTATTAATATTTATGACGAATGTAAGCTTTACTTAATAGGCAACTTTCCAAGTCAAATGTTCTCTCATTCAGTACTGTACGGTCCTGCTAGACAACAATGCAGTTATACCTGTCTTTTGAGGTTGTGGCTATTGGAATCAGCTCTAAGAAAAACAAGTGGGCTCAGACATTGGAATTAGATTTTTTGGGGTCCAAGGTTACTTGAAGGATTTTTGTATCTTTAGCCCCTACTCTTGTAATTAAATCAGGGGGCAACCACAGATTATCTTTGGGGCCACCATGGACTTTGCCTCAAATCCAATATGGCGTCCAAAATCCAATATGGCTGCCATAATACCATTTAATGGAGGTTATATCACGTGTAAATATTAATTTTGTAGATGAGGCAACACTCATGCCCATAAAGACTGTTTTGGTGTGAATCAATTTAATTCAGAATCCAATATGGCCAACATGATTGCACTCAAACACCTTCGCCTGCATATAAGTTTCCCTTGTTCATTTTGTGTTGTGTTATTCTTTAAGGTTTCAAACGGTTCTTGGTATATCTAGGACTATGAGTGACACTGCCAAGCCTCTTGTGTTTGAATAGCTGAAGCCAAAGAGCTTGTCAATATGTGTTCATGTTTAAATCTCATTCCCACACTTACAGCTTATCAACAATGGGCAATTCCACAAAATGCAGTATAATAACAAACCTTTCACGACCCAAACACACAGTAGCATGACCTATTTACAGGAAAGCAACATGTCATACAACAGTCAGCTACTCTGGTAGTGTATATGTACAGCTCTAACTTTTCTCCTCTTTTCCACATTGAAACTAAGTGTGTGAGGTTGATTCAACGTCTTTGAGGTGACCAGCGGCCGGTTTCCCGGTAGTGATGGAACTTAAGCTTACCAGTGTTTTAATGATGCATCTTTCCTACAACAGCGTTTCCCAAAACTCCACGCAGAGAGAACAGTCACTAAGTACGTCGTTGGAGCATGTGTTGATACTTATAGGATTGAAAGAAAGGCAATGCTGCTCCCGGATCAGCTTTCTCAATTCAAATCTTATCTTAACATTATAATTATTTCTTAATACTGATGACTGATCAGCTCCTAGAGAGATTATTTGGCACATCATCGCGCAAATGTTAGGCTACACATCATGAAATATATTAAGACAAATGACAGACAGGAGCCTACAAGCAGAAAAATAGAACTCAATTTACTGAACATGAAATGTATTTCAATATGATTGAAGTAGGCCTATAGCCTACAGTATTTATATTTTAACGCAGTCATCTCGGATTTCCTTTGACGCATCTTTTTAAACATCACTTCTTTGTATCAATTGCAAAGGCACCTTTGTATTTGTAATGAACTTTGTTCTGAAGTTATCAGCGATCACAGAGAGAGGGATAAACCATGTGATTCTATGTTTAGCGGAGATCTTCTGTGTATAAAGTGACACGGGAGGGCAAAATAGCTGCTCTACAAGTGGCCTGAGGCAGGCGTTAGATTACAAGCGTTTTCAAGTGCAACGTTAATAACGATGGTTTTTGGGGAAACAGCTCAGAGATTTAACGATGCTCCTACAAAGGTTCTAACGATGAACTTAGCCTTAAGATGCTTTTGGAAAACCAGACCCAGGACATGGGTGTGTCCAAACACGGTGAGGAGGCAAAGTAGCCAGTGGTGGTTGTAGTTCTGGAGCCTGACCAGCTTGCACAGCTAACTGGTCATTCTGGGCAAGCTGCAGCGACAAGGGCAGTATCCTTCCTGTATGACTGGCAGGGTATTCAGGGCTGGGTGGTATCCTTCCTGTATGACTGGCAGGGTATTCAGGGCTGGGCAGTATCCTTCCTGTATGACTGGCAGGGTATTCAGGGCTGGGTGGTATCCTTCCTGTATGACTGGCAAGGTATTCAGGGCTGTTTGGGGATCAGTTTCCATATCTACAACAAGTTGGGTGCAGACACTCAGTAGATGCAGCTTGCATGCCAATGAGAACCATTGACTAACTGGAATGTTATCTCAGCCTGAATGTTGCTGGGGATACTCCAGTAGTGGAATGATAGTGGAATGATTGTGAAGGAGAGTCTGTGAAAGAGCTGTCACAAACAGACCTGCTCTGAGATCTTTCCAATGCCTAATTTACCTTTGGGTGGAGCTTTTTGTTGAATGTGGCAAAAGGTCCTGCAGGTCACGTCCTACATATTTCTTTATATTCCTTTGGAAGTCGGGTAGGATTATAATTTGGCTTATATTTACTGTGGGTAGCTGGCTGTGATTACGGTCTGGGGCATGCCCAGCAGGAGTTGAGGAGAGGGACAGAACCTGTGAGGGTGACCTCAGGTTACTTAGAGGTTACTTAGAGTGTAGGTCATAGACTACGACTATGACGTGTTGGTTGTGAGGGACGTAGCACAGCTCCACACATATTTACATTTGAAGATGATCCTTGGGCTTTGATGTACAGTAAAAGGGTTGCAGAGGAGGTGGAGCTGGTCAAGCATGGTTAGTAGCAGACTAGGTACTTATGAGGGCAATGCATGCCAGCACTTTCCAGATTGCATTTTGACTGTAGAATGTCCTCCTGACATGTGGCAGTCCAGTTCCATGATGTCTCTGTCTCTAGTAACTGTCTGAGGGGAAGGCTGATGGTGGACTGGGCCTATCCAGGACAATTCTGGGAGATTCAGGATAGCATTGACATTGGAGAGGTGCAATTCCTATCATATGTGAAAGCACAGTAAGCTGAACATCTGCCTTATGCGCTTGTCATCATGTGTGGTTGCGACCTCCCCTGTCACCAAGTCAACATGTACGGCAACTCCAGGGCAGACAGCCAGGATGGTGGACATGATTGTCTGGAAAAAGCAATGTGCTAGCTCAACCTGAACAGAATAAGAGTGCACCGGAACATCCCAATGTGCATCACGAATGCAGTGAGCCAGCGGAAGGTCATGTTGGATTCAGGAAGTCGTATCATACTAGCCATGTATAAAAGATCACTTCTAAATGATAATGAGGTAATTTAAGAGACCAACCCTGGAGGCACAAGTTATAGGGAGAGGGTGTCAGAGTCCAGTTGGATTCTCATTCCTTTCATTGGAGCCTCCCAGTTGCCTCATTGATCCTGAAAGAATACTTGGTGTTCCAGATCCTGAAAGAATACTTGGTGTTGCCATGCCAACGTAATTGCAAGAGTAGGGGCTGAACAAATAAAATCCACAGAGGAACCTTTGACTGAAAAAAAGTATAGTTTTCAGTGTCTGAACCCACTTGTTTTCCTTAGATTCAATTAGATTAAAATAGCCACAACATCATAAAACATGTGTAACTGTATGTATTTTTGTCAGACAGTAACATACAGCACTGAATGAGAGCACATTTGACTTGGAAAGTTGTCTATTAATCAGCTACCAAAAAGTAAATTTTGCATTCATCATAAATATTCATAGTTGATATTTCCGCCTATTGTATCTCTGTGTTTACAGGTCTATATTTCCTAGATGCTTTAATAAGATATCCTAATGCTATATATCCTAATGCTATATATCCTAATGCTATATATCCTAATGCTATATATCCTAATGCTATATATCCTAATGCTATATATCCTACTGCCCCTCCAGCCAGGCATCAATATAACCACTTTTGCAATAAAATATTTTTTCACAACCATCCATTTCATAAATGGGAGACATTACATTTACATTTTAGTCATTTAGCAGACGCTCTTATCCAGAGCGACTTACAGGAGCAATTAGGGTTAAGTGCCTTGCTCAAGGGCACATTTACGTCATTTAGCAGACGCTCTTATCCAGAGCGACTACAAATTGGTGCATTCACCCTATAGCCAGTGGGATAACCACTTTACAATTATACTTTTTTTTTTTTTTTGGGGGGGTAGAAGGATTACTTTATCCTATCCCAGGTGTTCCTTAAAGAGGTGGGGTTTCAAATGTCTCCGGAAGGTGGTGAGTGACTCCGCTGTCCTGGCGTCATGGGGGAGCTTGTTCCACCATTGGGGTGCCAGAGCAGCGAACAGCTTTGACTGGGCTGAGCGGGAACTATGCTTCCACAGAGGAAGGGGAGCCAGCAGGCCAGAGGTGGATGAACGCAATGCCCTCGCCTGGGTGTAGGGACTGATCAGAGCCTGAAGGTACGGAGGTGCCGTTCCCCTCACTGCTCCATAGGCAAGCACCATGGTCTTGTAACGGATGCGAGCTTCAACTGGAAGCCAGTGGAGTGTGCGGAGGAGGGGGGTGACGTGAGAGAACTTGGGAAGGTTGAACACCAGACGGGCTGCGAGGAGACATAAGATACAGTGGGGAAAAAAAGTATTTAGTCAGCCACCAATTGTGCAAGTTCTCCCACTTAAAAATAATTTTCATCATGGGTACACATCAACTATGAGAGACAAAATGAGATTTTTTTTCCCAGAAAATCACATTGTAGGATTTTTAATGAATTTATTTGCAAATTATGGTGGAAAATAAGTATTTGGTCAATAACAAAAGTTTCTCAATACTTTGTTATATACCCTTTGTTGGCAATGACACAGGTCAAACGTTTTGTGTAAGTCTTCACAAGGTTTTCAAACACTGTTGCTGGTATTTTGGCCCATTCCTCCATGCAGATCTCCTCTAGAGCAGTGATGTTTTGGGGCTGTCGCTGGGCAACACAGACTTTCAACTCCCTCCAAAGATTTTCTATGGGGTTGAGATCTGGAGACTGGCTAGGCCACTCCAGGACCTTGAAATGCTTCTTACGAAGCCACTCCTTCG
>NC_140019.1:33259796-33287296 GCF_964263955.1 Coregonus lavaretus | reverse complement strand
ACTTGAGAAAGAGATGTAAATCTCAATGTGACTTCTCTGGTTAAATAAAAATGAAATGAAACAATTGTAAGAGAAAGGCTGTTTAACAATTTGCTGACTGGTTGTTGAAACCTCAGAGAAGTGGCGTACTCATGTTTGTTAGGGCCTCGTCTCTGGATGATTGACGGCCAGTGGAGGCTCTTCAGAGGAGGAAGGGGAGGACCATCCTCCACAGTGAATTTCATAAAAATACAAATAGTAAAACATTAAAAAAGTTATCCTTTTTAGATAAAACTGTACTAAATATATTCACGTCACCAAATAATTGATTAAAACACACTGTTTTGCAATGAAGGTCTACAGTAATCTCAACAGCACTCTGTAGGGTAGCACCATGGTGTAGGCCGGAGGACAGCTATTTTCCGTCCTCCTCTGGGGATATTAACTTCAATACAAAACCTAGGCGGCTCATGGTTCTCACCCCCTTCCATAGACTAGTAATCATGACAACTTCCGGAGGACATCCTCCAACCTATCAGAGCTCTTGTAGCATGAACTGACATGTTGTCCACCCAATCAAAGGATCAGAGAATAAATCTAGTACTGAAAACATAAGCTACAGCTAGATAGCACTGCAGTGCATAACATGTGGTGAGTGGTTGACTCAAAGAGAGAGAAAGAGAATATTTGAACAGTTTTGAACAACTTAATTTATTCAAAAATGAAGGAGAAGCAAGAGAGAGATAGAGAGAGATTTCATCATTATTTTTCAGTTTCACTTACTTAGCTAGCAAATGCAGATAGCTAGTTTGCCTACTCAAACACCCTGCTCAAACAGAGGGATGCTAAGTTAGCTAGCTGGCTATGACTATCCAACACAACACTGGAACTCTTCCAAGTCAAGGTAAGCTTTTGGTTTTACTAAGTTATTGCCACCGGGGCCCGCCGGTGTAACTGCTAAACTGCTTACTGACTATACACTGTAGCGTTACTGCATGATTGTAGCGGGTTTACTAATGCGTTAGTTCTATTAGATATGTTGACTATGAGGTTACTTTAGCTAATATGGTGACAATGATGTAGGCTGTGTGTAGCGGTTATGATATGGTTTGGCTTGGAAAGGTTTATTTCCGCCTGGTCACATACAGCTGATGTGTTGTGCATTGAAGTCCACAAATGAAGGGAAAAGGTGAGAGCAGGAGAGCGCATAGATGCGAGAAGGAATACAACGTGGCTGCTATGAAAGTGAACTGTGTTTAAGTGTGATCAGGGGTGTATTCATTCCGATGATTCTGTTCAAAAAAGTTTCTTAAACGGAAGCAAACAGAACAGAACGGGGATAAACATACCTGAATTTGTCCAATAGAAACTCTCGTTTGCAACTGTTGGACTAATGACTACACCCTCTATCAGCTAGATGCAGGCAAGAGTGTGCAAGGCAGTATTGAATGTCACTGTCTGTCCATGTTTCACTGTCTGTCACCTCAACATTTTATCTCAACCTGTGTGCACCTATGTTGTAAACTTTCATTCATAGGCTAGGTTGTAGCAACCTCATGATGGGTATAGGGAACATTATAGTATCATGTAGTAGCCTACACCTAGAGATACGACAGGTACCTATGCTTCCACAACAGAATGAGTCAACGTATACATCCCAAATGGTACCCTATTTCCTACATAGTTCACTACTTTTGTAGTGAACTATACAAGAGCCCATATGTAGGGAATATGGTGCCATTTGGGACTCACCCAATACCTTGCTGGTAGCTGAAGTAGTGCAATAATCCATTGGTAGTCTGTTACCAGAACACAGCTAGAGATCAGGCTTGAATAGACAGGGATTAACCAGTAGTAGTAGAACATCCATCACACTGTGTTTGCAGAGAAACCTTCTCTCACAGATCTTCTCCCTAAGGTCTTCCACTCTAAGAATGCATCCCAAATGGCACCCTATTCTATTGCATTCCATGACCAGGGTCCAAAAGTTGTGCACTATAGAGGGAATAGTGTGCCATTTGGGATGGAGTCTAAGGGGTAAAGGCTTACCCTTTAGCCAAGAGGTTAGAACATCTTTGAAGTAGGATCGAGTATTGAGTTAGCTGATGTACACGACCTGGTACATGCTGTACTGTAGTTATTCTGCTCAATTGAACAAAGCATTACGGAGTGCAGAATTCAGCCAGTCTTTGACTTCACAGGGAGAAGTGTAGCCAGACTGCCTGCTGAGGAGCAACACATGCATTTCTGTGTAGCGGGTGAGTTTCCCCACTGTCTTGGCTGCAGACAGGTGTTCTAATGTCTATTACACACATCAGTCAGATACCCATCAAAGCCTGTGTGGAGCCACTGGGAGAGAGATCGTTTAAGGGATTGAACCTACCAGTGTGATCCCCTGGCCTTCTCTGTTAGATTCCTGTCTTCTACATCCCACCAACGCTCCCTCTCTTCCTCTCTCCTCCTTTCCCTCTCTCCCTCTCTCCGTCTCTCCACCTCTCCCTCTCTCCCTCTCTTCCTCTCTCCTCCTTTCCCTCTCTCCCTCTCTCCTCCTTTCCCTCTCTCCATCTCTCCGTCTCTCCACCTCTCCCTCTCTCCGTCTCTCCACCTCTCCCTAACTCTACCTCTCCCTCTCTCCACCTCTCCCTCTCTCCACCTCTCCCTAACGCTACCTCTCCCTCTCTCCCTCTCTTCCTCTCTCCACCTCTCCCTCTCTCCACCTCTCCCTAACTCTACCTCTCTCCGTCTCTCCACCTCTCCCTAACTCTACCTCTCCCTCTCTCCACCTCTCCCTCTCTCCACCTCTCCCTCTCTCTACCTCTCCCTGTCTCTACCTCTCCACCTCTCCCTCTCTCCACCTCTCTCTCTCTCCACCTCTCCCTCTCTCTACCTCTCCCTCTCTCTACCTTTCCACCTCTCCCTCTCTCCCTCTCTCCATCTCTCCCTCTCTCTACCACTCCCTCTCTCCACCTCTACCTCTCTCTACCTCTCCCTCTCTCCACCTCCTCCTCTCTCTACCTCTCCCTCTCTCCACCTCTCTCTCTCCCTCTATCCATCTCTCCCTCTCTCCCCCTCTCCCTCTCCCGACCTCTTCACCTCCCCACCTCTCCCTCTCTACACCTCTCTCTCTCCACCTCTCTCTCTCCCCACCGCTCCCTCTCTCCCACATCTCTCTCTCCACCTCTCTCTCTCTCTTCACCTCTCTCTCCCTTCACCTCTCTCTCCCTTCACCTCTCCACCTCTCTCTCCCTCTCCTCCTCTCTCTCCCTCTCCTCCTCTTGGTTCTACTATACTCAACGTCTCCCCCTTTCTCCACACCCCCTTCATCCCAGCCAGGACTTCCTGATTTAGATAAAGCTTGATTAAATGTTAGAGACCAGTTTCTTGCATCTAGATTGAGCTTTTTCCTGACTAAAAAGCATGCTCAATGCCGTCCATCACCCAATGGGGAATTGTCACAGGCTGCGTCCCAAATGGCACCCTATTCCCTATATAGTGCACTACTTTCGACCAGAGCCCTAGTCTGGTATAGTGCATTGTAAAGGGAATAGGGTGCCATTTGGGATGCAAGAACAGAGTGGGTTTTATCTGTGCATACATTTCCTGAGCGTATATAGGGTGACATTTTCTCTAAATGAATCAGCATCACAAGCTCATCCCATGTCACAACCCCGTCCTGTAATGAGGAGATCTGTCACACTGGGTGACTCTGGTTTTATTTTGATTTTTAAATTATCTCTCTAATCACCAAGCTAATGAAGCTGTTATGTGTTCGTCCCAAATGGCATCCTATTCCCTATGTAGTGCACTACTTTTGACTAGAGCCCTTTGGTTCTGGTCAAAAGTAGTGCACTATATACAGTAGGTAACAGGATGCCATTTGGGACGTAGCCTATCTATCCAGGGCTGTTATTCAGACATCTACTCTTTTCACTAAAGAAAAAGGGATTGTTAGATGATATATTTAGATAAATGGATTCAGGGTGATAATGCTGAAAATATAAATTGGCTTTCTGAATTAATTTGAGTTTGAATAAGTGAAGATCAGCTCCATTAGTTATCTTTCTTTCTCTGTCACTCTGCAGACCTTTAGCCTTCTGAATCAGCACTGTTTGGCAGCGGACAAATGGACACGCACACACACACACACACACACACACACACACACACGCACACACACACACACACACACACACACACACACACAAACACGCACCCACACACACACACACACACACACACACACACAAGCACAGACACACACACACACACACAGAAAAATATAGAAAACGAACAGAGGGAAAATGTCCAGACAGAAAGAATACAAAGGGAATACAAAAGAGGGTAAGAAGACAGGGATGGAAAGACTCTTAGTGAGGTGTCAAACTGTCTTAGTTCCTGTTCCCACTTTAGAGACCACTGCTGTCTCAGCTAATAAACTGTCTTAGTCACTCACTCACACACACACACACACACACACACACACACAAACACATACATACGCACGCACACACACACACACACCTCTGCTCTCATAAATCAATGATGGACTCCTTTAGTGAGCTGCCATGTGAAATGGACTTGAATCTGAAGGAGAGAAATACTGTGACTTCATTACATCAGAGGAGATGAGAGTCTGTGTGTGTCCATGCGTGTGTGTGAGCGTGTGAGAGTGTCTGTGTGCGTATTTGTACACGCCCGAGACAATATTATTTGCATCACATTGCTGTGACAAACTGCAGCACATAGCTCTGTGTTTGCTTATTTACTTCAGAAGAGCCTCGGGGGATTTGACATTCAATTGGGAATGAGTTTGGATTGTAGGTAGAGGAAGTATTTCTACAAAAGATAGGACAGAAGAGAGAGACAGAGAGAGAGAGAAACAGAGGGAAGAAAGAAGAAAGATGGAGAGAGAAGAACAGAACACATGAGAATGAGTGTAGAGAGAGTAGCATAAGAAAGAGAGCGAGAGAAGGAGAGACAGAAATGGATGTTGTAGTATGCAGACCCAGGGGTCTGTACAGTACAAACTGTTACTCACCACCCCTCCACCTCTCCTCTCTCTCTCTCTACCTATCCTCTCTCTCTCTCTACCTCTCCTCTCTCTCTCTCTACCTCTCCTCTCTCTCTCCACTGCTTCCCTCTCTCTCCACCTCTCCTCTCTCTCTCTCTACCTATCCTCTCTCTCTCTCCACCTCTCCTCTCTCTCTCTCTACCTCTCCTCTCTCTCTCCACTGCTTCCCTCTCTCTCTACCTCTCCTCTCCCCTCAGGCTCTTAGATCTTCTATAATAAAAAGCAGACCTGCTCGTTGCTCAACGAGTTGCTATGGTGACATCTGACCGAGCAATATGTAAATCATCTTGTGAGCATCACTTTTTCATTCAACCGCCTTTCAAATCTCTCATGTGTTTTATTACTGAATATAATGTAATATCATAAGTTAGTGTATTATTACTGAATATAATGTAATATCATAAGTTAGTGTATTATTACTGAATATCATGTCATATCATAAGTCAGTGTATTAATACTGAATGTCATATCATAAGTTAGTGTATTATTACTGAATATCATGTCATATCATAAGTTACAGTGTATTATTTTTACTGAATATCATGTCGTATCATAAGTTAGTGTATTATTACTGAATATCATGTCATATTCTAAGTTACAGTGTATTATTAGTGAATATCATGTCATATCATTTTGTATATATTTTTATTTATTTAACTAGGCAAGTCAGTTAAGAACATATTTTTATTTCCAATGACGGCCTACCAAAAGGCAAAAGGCCTCCTGCGGGGACGGGGGATAAAAAAAATATACACTACCAGTCAAAGGTTTGGACACACCTACTCATTCAAGGGTATTTCTTAGTCTACCAAGTCCATATTATGGCAAGACCAGCTCAAATAAGCAAAGAGAAATGACAGTCCATCATTACTTTAAGACATGAAGGTCAGTCAATACGGAACATTTCAAGAACTTTGAACGTTTCTTAAAGTACAGTCGTAAAAACCATCAAGTGCTATGATGAAACTGACTCTCATGAGGACCACCACAGGAAAAGAAGACCCAGAGTTACCTCTGCTGCAGAGGATAAGTTCATTTGAGTTACCAGCCTCAGAAATTGCAGCCCAAATGAATGTTTCACAGAGTTCAAGTCACAGACACATCTCAACATCAACTGTTCAGAGGGGACTGTGTGAATCAGGCCTTCATGGTGGAATTGCTGCAAAGAAACCACTACTAAAGGACACCAATAATAAGAAGAGACCTGCTTGGGCCAAGAAACACGAGCAATGGACATTAGACCGGTGGAAATCTGTCCTTTGGTCTGGAGATTTTTGGATCCAACCGCCGTGTCTTTGTGAGACGCGGTGTGGGTGAACGGATGATCTCCACATGTGTAGTTCCCACCGTAAAGCATGGAGGAGGAGGTGTTATGGTGTGTGGGTGCTTTGCTGGTGACACTGTCTGTGATTTATTTAGAATTCAAGGCACACTTAACCAGCATGGCTACCACAGTATTCTGCAGCGATATGCCATCCCATCTGGTTTGGGCTTAGTGGGACTATCATTTGTTTTTCAACAGGACAATGACCCAACATACCTCCAGGCTGTGTAAGGGCTATTTTACCAAGAAGGAGAGTGATGGAGTGCTGCATCAGTTGACCTGGCCTCCACAATACCCCGACCTCAACCCAATTGAGATGGTTTGGGATGAGTCGGACGGCAGAGTGAAGGAAAAGCAGCCAACAAGTGCTAAGCATATGTGGGAACTCCTTCAAGACTGTTGGAAAAGCATTCCAGGTGAAGCTGGTTGAGAGAATGCCAAGAGTGTACAAGGCAATGTGTGGCTATTTGAAGAATCTCAAATATAAAATATATTTGGATTTGTTTAACACTTTTTTGGTTACTACATGATTCCATATGTGTTATTTCATAGTTTTGATGTCTTCACTATTATTCTACAATGTAGAATATAGTAAAAATATAGAAAAACCCTTGAATGAGTAGGTGTGTCCAAACTTTTGACTGGTACTGTATATATACACTACCGTTAAAAAGTTTGGGGTCACTTATAAATGACCTTGTTTTTGAAAAAAAATACAATTTATTTGTCTATTAAAATAACATCAAATTGATCAGAAATACAGTGTAGACATTGTTAATGCTGTAAATGGCTATTGTAGCTGGAAACGGCTGATTTTTTATGGAATATCTACATAAGCATACAGAGGCCCATTATCAGCAAACATCCGTCCTGTGTTCCAACGGCACGTTGTGTTTGCTAATCCAAGTTTATCATTTTAAAAGGCTAATTGATCATTAGAAAACCCTTTTGCAATTATGTTAGCACAGCTGAAAACTGTTGTGCTGATTAAAGAAGCAATACACCTGGCCTTCTTGAGACTAGTTGAGTATCTGGAGCATCAAGAATTGTGGGTTCGATTACAGGCTCAAAATGTCCAGAGACAAAGAGCTTTCTTCTGAAACTCGTCAGTCTATTCTTGTTCTGAGAAATGAAGGCTTTTCACTGTTGACGTTGAGACTGGTGTTTTGCGGGTACTATTTAATGAAACTGCCAGTTGAGGATATGTGAGGCGTCTGTTTCTCAAACTAGACACTCTAATGTATTTGTCCTCTTGCTCAGTTGTGCACCGGGGCCTCCCACTCCTCTTTCTATTCTGGTTAGAGCCAGTTTGCGCTGTTCTGTGAAGGGAGTAGTACACAGCGTTGCACGAGATCTTCAGTTTTTTGGCAATTTCTCGCATGGAATAGCCTTCATTTCTCAGAACAAGAATAGAATGACGAGTTTCAGAAGAATGCTCTTTGTTTCTGGCCATTTTGAGCCTGTAATCGAACCCACAATCGCTGATGCTCCAGATACTCAACTAGTCTCAAGAAGGCCAGTTTTATTGCTTCTTTAATCAGAACAACAGTTTTCAGCTGTGCTAACATAATTGCAAAAGGGTTATCTAATGATCAATTAGCCTTTTAAAATGATAAACTTGGATTAGCAAACCCAACGTTCCATTGGAACACAGGACTGATGGTTGCTGATAATGGGCCTCTGTACGCCTATGTAGATATTCCATTAAAAATCAGCCGTTTCCAGCTACAATAGCCATTTACAACATTAACAATGTCTACACTGTAATTTCTGATCAATTTGATGATATTTCGATGGACAAATAAATTGGTTTTCTTTTCAAAACAAGGACATTTCTAAGTGACCCCAAACTTTTGAACGGTAGTGTTTTAAATGTAGGACCAAACACACATCACAACAAGAGAGACAACACAACACAACATAAAGAGAGACCTAAGACAACAACATAGTATGGCAGCAACACACGACAACACAGCATGGTAGCAACACAACATGGCAGCAGCACAAGACATGGTACAAACATTATTGGGCACAGACAACAGCACAGAGGGCAAGAAGGTAGAGACAACAATACATCACTCGAAGCAGCCACAACTGTCAGTAAGAGTGTCCATGATTGAGTCTTTGAATGAAGAGATGGAGATAAAACTGTCCAGTTTTAGTGTTTCGTGCAGCTCGTTCCAGTCGCTAGCTGCAGCGAACTAGAAAGAAGAGCATCCCAGGGAGGTGTGTGCTTTGGGGACCTTTAACAGAATGTGACTGGCAGAACGGGTGTTGTATGTGGAGGATGAGGGCTGCAGTAGGTATCTCAGATAGGGGGGAGTGAGGCCTAAGAGGGTTTTGTAAATAAGCATCAACCAGTGGGTCTTGCGACGGTTATACAGAGATGACCAGTTTACAGAGGAGTATATAGTGCAGTGATGTGTCCTATAAGGAGCATTGGTGGCAAATCTGATGGCCGAATAGTCAAGAACATCTAGCCGCTCGAGAGCACCCTTACCTGCCAATCTATAAATTAGTGTAGTATTACTGAATATCATATCATATCATAAGTTAGTGTATTATTACTGAATATCATGTCATATCATAAGTTAGTGTATTATTACTGAATATAATGTAATATCATAAGTTAGTGTATTATTACTGAATATCATGTCATATCATAAGTTAGTGTATTATTACTGAATATAATGTCATATCATAAGTTAGTGTATTATTACTGAATATAATGTCATATCATAAGTTAGTGTATTATTACTGAATATCATGTCATATCATAAGTTAGTGTATTATTACTGAATATAATGTCATATCATAAGTTAGTGTATTATTACTGAATATAATGTCATATCATAAGTCAGTGTATTATTACTGAATATCATGTCATATCATAAGTTAGTGTATTATTACTGAATATAATGTCATATCATAAGTTAGTGTATTATTACTGAATATAATGTCATATCATAAGTTAGTGTATTATTACTGAATATCATGTCATATCATAAGTTAGTGTATTATTACTGAATATAATGTCATATCATAAGTTAGTGTATTATTACTGAATATCATGTCATATCATAAGTTAGTGTATTATTACTGAATATCATGTCATATCATAAGTTAGTGTATTATTACTGAATATCATGTCATATCATAATTACAGTGTAGTATTACTGAATATCATGTCATTTCATAAGGTAGTTATGTATACACGATATATTGGACAGTTAGACCCCATATTTAATCTGTTAGATAAAGGTAAACCACACATTGGGTTCTCTCGGAAGGTGGTTACCACTTTAAAAACAAACTACCCTGCAAGCTGTTGCTACAGTAATTGTCAATGGATATAGACGTGAAACCACACCTTCCTTATGGTTCAGCATAAACATCTGGAGGGAACATTTGGTGGCGGCAATAGTTGTATTGTTGTATTGTTCGAGGACATTGATCCTGGTAAGCATGGAGACAGGGGTAACTATAAAACAGAGTATTATTATTATTCAGATATGCTCTCTCCTCTCCTCTGTTTCTCTCAGATGGAATAGTAATTGTCTGGTTGAAGTGGCAATTTCATTCCTTTCACTGTACCAGTACAAACCAGTGCAGTCAAAAGTAATAAGCAAAAGTTTTCATCATGTATTATTTACAGGAACACTCAACCTTCGGCTTGAAAGACCTGAGTTGAGTCCCAAATGGCACCCTGTTCCCTTTGTAGTGCCCTACTTTTGACCAGATCCCTATGGACTATAAAGGGAATAGGGCGCCATTTGTGACACACGTCTATGGTTTTGGCAGCAGGTTTTGTTAGCTGTCAAAACATGACTAAAACATAAAGCTCCTGTCACATCTTCTTTTGTAAATTAGCTTGAGCTGACGCCAACATTTAGTGGTTTCTGGATATAGAGACATGTGCATGTGTGTGTGTGTGCATGTGTGTGTGTGTGTGTGTGTGTGTGTGTGTGTGTGTGTGGGGGGGGGGGGGGGTACATGATAAGGGCTCAGTGAAGCATGAAATAAGCTGGAACAGTGAGCAAGGGGGTGGTGGCTGATGTCTCCTGCTATTTCTTAATTAAGCACACACACACACAAACACACACACCACTCTCATTGTTAGATCGTAACCTTCTGCCCATTTTTTATGATATGTGCAGTAAAATGCTGAGCCACCAAGTGGGTAGCGTAATATATGACCTGGACATAGTCTGAGTAGGATACTGTTGATTCTAACTCTGTAACTAGTTGTAGAATTCAGACATACCCATAATTAGGCTTTGGTTTTTACTGTGGTTTGCATGTCATTCATCTTGTCTTTCAAAGACTGTTGGAAGACTAGCCAATGGGATGAAAGAGATCCTAATAAACAACCACAGACAAAAACAAACAAGGGGAACCTTTAGAATAGACATATTTTTCTTAAAAGAAGACATTTAGTTTTTGTCTGCTGTCTAATTGCTGTTGTTGTTGTTGCTGCTGCTGTTGTGAACGCAGCTTTTATTTAGCTGTCTCTTATTTCGTTGTCACAACAACACAAGCAACAACAACAACAACAACAACAACATTTGCTGGAAGGATTCCAGAACTACAGTGCATTCGAAAAGTATTCAGACCCCTTGACTATTTCTACATTTTGTTACGTTACAGCCTTATTCTAAAATGAATTAAATAAAAACATTTCCACATCAATCTTAACACATTAACCCATAATGACAAAGCAAAAACAGGTTTTTAGAAATTCTTGCAAATGTATTAAAAATAAAAAACAGAAATACCTTATTTACAGTATTCAGACCCTTTGCTATGCGACTCGAAATTGAGCTCAGGTGCATCCTGTTTCCATTGATCATCCTTGAGATGTTTCTACAACTGGATTGGAGTCCACCTGTGGTAAACTCAACTGATTGGATATGATTTGGAAATGCACACATCTGTCTATATAAGGTCCCACAGTTGGCAGTGCATGTCAGAGCAAAAACCAAGCCATGAGGTCGAAGGAATTGTCTGTAGAGCTCCGAGCAAGATTGTGTGAAGGGTAACAAAACATTTATGCAGCATTGAAGGTCCCCAAGAACACAGTACCCTCCATCATTCTTAAATGGAAGAAGTTTGGAACCACCAAGACTTTTCCTAGAGCTGGCCGCTCGGCCAAACTGAGCAATCGGGGGAGAAGGGCCTTACTCAGGGAGGTGACCAAGAACCTGATGGTCACTCTGACAGAGCTCCAGAGTTCCTCTGTGGAGATGGGAGAACCTTCCAGAAGGACAACCATCTCTGCAGCACTCCACCAATCAGGCCTTTATGGTAGAGTGGCCAGACGGAAGCCACTCCTCAGTAAAAGGCACATGACAGCCTGCATGGAGTTTGCCAAAAGGCACGTAAAGGACTCCAACCATGAGAAACAAGATTCTCACGTCTGGAGGAAACCTGGCACCATCTCTATGTTGAAGCATGGTGGTGGCAGCATCATGATGTGGGCTTGTTTTTCAGCGGCAGGGACTGGGAGACTAGTCAGGATCAAGGGAAAGATGAACGGAGCAAAGTACAGAGAGATCCTTGGTGAAAACTTACTCCAGAGCTC
Organism: Coregonus lavaretus; assembly: GCF_964263955.1. NCBI lineage: Eukaryota > Metazoa > Chordata > Actinopteri > Salmoniformes > Salmonidae > Coregonus > Coregonus lavaretus. The sequence continues at coordinate 33,275,341 of NC_140019.1, read as the reverse complement.
TCAGGATCTCAGACTGGGGCAAAGGTTCACCTTCCAACAGGACAAAGAACCTAAGCACACAGCCAAGACAATGCAGGAGTGGCTTCGGGACAACTCTCTGAATGTCCTTAAGTGGCCCAGCCAGAGCCCGGACTTGAACCCGATCGAACATCTCTGGAGAGACCTGAAAAAACCTGACAGAGCTTGAGAGGATCTGCAGAGAAGAATGGGAGAAACTACAGGTGTGCCAAGCTTGTAGCTTCATACCCAAGAAGACTCGAGGCTGTAATCGCTGCCAAAGGTGCTTCAACAAAGTACTGAGTAAAGAGTCTGAATACTTATGTGAATGTGATATTTCCGTTTTTTATTTGTAATACATTTGCAAAAAATCCTAAAAACCTGTTTTTGCTTTGTCATTATGGGGCATTGTGTGTAGATTGATGAGGAATAGCAACAATTTAATACGTTTTAGAATAAGGCTGTAACGTAACAAAATGTGGAAAAAGTCAAGGGGTCTGAATACTTTCCAAATGCACTGTATCTCTCTTCCACTCTTCCTATACCTCTCTTAGATGAGTGAGATTCCCTCCCTCCCTCCTCCTCCTCTTCCTCCTGCCTCCTCCTCCTCCTGCCTATCCTCCTTCATTCCTCTCCTCCTCCTCCTCCTCCTCCTCCTGCCTCCTCCTCCTTCGTTCCTCCTCCTCCTCCTCCTCCTCCTCCTGCCTCCTCCTCCTCCTCCTCTTTCGTTCCTCTCCTCCTCCTCCTCCTCCTCCTGCCTCCTCCTCCTTCATTCCTCTCCTCCTCCTCCTCCTCCTGCCTCCTCCTCCTCCTCCTCCTTCGTTCCTCTCCTCCTGCCTCCTCCTCCTCCTGCCTATCCTCCTTCATTCCTCTCCTCCTCCTCCTGCCTCCTCCTCCTTCGTTCCTCCTCCTCCTCCTCCTCCTCCTGCCTCCTCCTCCTCCTCCTCCTTCGTTCCTCTCCTCCTCCTCCTCCTCCTCCTCCTCCTCCTCCTCCTCCTCCTCTAGCAGGGCTGAGCTGTGGTGTGTGATGGTGTGCTGTGGCTTGTGATGGGTCTGGAGGAGGAAGCTCCATGATAAGAAACATATCAGTGCTCAGCACCTGCCTCTTGTTCATATGACTAACCAAGCAGTCTGCATGGTTGCGTCCCAAATGACACCCTATTCCCTATATAGTGCACTACTTTTGACCAGGGCCCATAGAGAATAGGGTGCCATTTGGGATGCAACCCATCTTATGAGGAAACGTTTCACTGCTATAATGAGGAAATCAAACCTAGAGAATATTCAAATTTTCTCTGTGAATGTTTGTATAGCTCACTCAGTGGATGGGCTAGTGAGTTTAGGCTTGTATTCAAAATTATAATTCACCAGACTTTCCTTAAAATGGGTCAAAGTGTCTTATAATGAAAATTCCATCGAGTTGTTTATGATTCACATGTACATTTACATTTGATATTTTTATGATTTAGAAGACGCTCTTATCCAGAGTGACTAACAATTAATGCATTCAAGTTACTGCAAGGAAAGAAAAAAGCAGCTAGCCACTTTCTGCAATGATGCTAAACAACCATAAACTAAGAGACTAGTGAGTTTAGGCTTGTATTTAAAATGATGCTGAACAACCGTAAACTACGAGACTAGTGAGTTTAGGCTTGTATTTAAAATGATGCTAAACAACCATAAACTACGAGACTAGTGAGTTTAGGCTTGTATTTAAAATGATGCTAAACAACCATAAACTAAGAGACTAGTGAGTTTAGGCTTGTATTTAAAATGATGCTAAACAACCATAAACTACGAGACTAGTGAGTTTAGGCTTGTATTCAAAATGATGCTGAACAACCATAAACTAAGAGACTAGTAAGTTTAGGCTTGTATTCAAAATGATGCTAAACAACCATAAACTAAGAGACTAGTGAGTTTAGGCTTGTATTTAAAATGATGCTAAACAACCATAAACTAAGAGACTAGTGAGTTTAGGCTTGTATTTAAAATGATGCTAAACAACCATAAACTAAGAGACTAGTGAGTTTAGGCTTGTATTTAAAATGATGCTAAACAACCATAAACTAAGAGACTAGTGAGTTTAGGCTTGTATTTAAAATGATGCTAAACAACCATAAACTAAGAGACTAGTGAGTTTAGGCTTGTATTTAAAATGATGCTAAACAACCATAAACTAAGAGACTAGTGAGTTTAGGCTTGTATTTAAAATGATGCTGAACCAGACATGTGGTTCAAGTGGCTCATAATCAGAAATCCATTGAGTTTTGTTCAGTTTGTTTATATGGAAACAAATTACTGCCACAAAACGTGCATAAGAACATTGGGTTGATGATTCACATGTTAAAGTATGCTAAATTACCATAAACCCAGGGTGCATCTGAAATAGCACCCTATTCCCTATATAGTGCACTGCCTTTAACCAGAGCCCTGTGGACCCATTTGGGATGCGGGCCCTGCCTCTGGCTCCTCCTGTCCAGGTCTCAGTGAAGCAGAAGAAGGTTTCAGCTGATAAAGGTCACATTCATCACCAAGCAGAGTCCTTAATTATCTAAAGACTCACACACATGAAAGCATGCACACACACACACACACACACACACACACACACACACACACACACACACACACACACGCACACACGCACACACGCACACACACACACACACACACACACACACACACACACACACACACACACACACACACACACACACACACACACACACACACACACACAGACAGACACATGCACATACTCACAGGCTCATGAACACTAGTCAAGTGCATGGGTACACTTTCACTATATTGAGAGAGGTGGAGAGTTACACACCCATATAACTCCTGCACACACCCCTCTGCCCTCGATTAATAATAATAATAATAATTATTATTATTAACATTATTATTATTATTATTATTATTATTAATGTGACCTTGAGAAGGAAGAATCCCCACTTTAAATCTTCGACATACTTCCTCTTATTCTTTAGCATGCTATTCCTCTTACACCGTTTAAGATATAAACGCAGTTCAAATTTTAAAACGTGTAAACTGGTCTGGATTAAGTTGCATACACACAACTTTTTGATATCTTTTATACTTTTTAAACTATTAAGCTTTTTGTCCTTCATTCACTTTCATGGGATTTCCTCAACCTTCTAAAGACCCTATTGTGACATAATAACTTCCAACATTCTATTCTATTCACTGTAAACAATGTCACTTTTGACACAAATCAGCTACTTTGACCACATTCCCAACAACTTAGACAAAAAGTTAGTGTATGAAATCTTCTTCTTCTTCTACTTCTCTTTAAGATATCTTATACTGATCAAATGATACAGCTGTTTTACTAACCGCGTCAACGACATTTCCTCAGAATTTTTGACCACTTTCCCAGCACTTTAGACAAACACTATGTCTACTTTTCTGCTATTTTTTTATTTATCTGCTACCAATCAAAAGTTACAGCTGTTTGTTAAAATTTAGAGTGACGACAAGTAGCTAGCTAAGTCAGCTAACAGCTCTCTCATGTCTTGTCATTGAGCAGCCCAAATGGAGCCGTTGCTATGGATACTCACATACACAGAGAAGGGTATGGGGCAGTGCAGGCAAAAATTATGAGGATCACCCTGATTGAATTTAGAAAAATAGTGTAATGATGATGAAGAATTGTGAACACCAAAAAAGAAGCTACAAGGAGGTAGCCAAGGCAACAGCGTGTCATCTTCCTTCTCAGTATCATGCACCGTGCTGTAAATAACTCAACTGGCCAGTTTGCCTGTCTGTAAAGAGAAGATGATCCTACTGCTCTGATTGGATAGACCGAAGCTGTCGCATGTTTCACTCTGAAAATTTAGATTAATGCTGCCTCCTGTTTGCCTGCTACTATGATAAATCAATAGGCGAGGACGTTTGCTAGCAAGTTATGAATGTGCATAATATCTAATACATAATACATAATATCTAACATATATAATACATAATACATAATATCTACCAAGCGATGTGACAGTAGGGATAGGAGAAGAAACGCTGAAGCACATTCTGAATGAGTGAGAGTAAACTTGTTGCCCGCTGTAAGTTTTGCTTTAAATTGTAACGTAAAACGTTTTGAACGTATTCCACTACCACAAAAATACTTCTAATGAGCTAAAGCAAGCCCCACAACTTTACTTGTAAAGTTTCCAACTAGTTATTATTATTTTTATTATATGAAATGATTCAAAAATGTATCTAACTTGCATATCCTTCTCCCCCCTTTATCAAACTACTCTTACCCTCACCCCTCCGTAACTCTCTTCTCCTCCATCCTTAACTACATTGCTCACTAGCCTGACTCAAACGTCACACTTTATAACCCCTATTCTCAAACCCCTTACACCTACCCGACCCTCACCCCAAACCCCTTACACCTACCCGACCCTCACCCTAAACCCCTTACACCTACCCAACCCTCACCCTAAACCCCTTACACCTACCCAACCCTCACCCTAAACCCCTTACACCTACCCAACCCTCACCCTAAACCCCTTACACCTACCCAACCCTCACCCTAAACCCCTTACACCTACCCAACCCTCATCCTAAACCCCTTACACCTACCCAACCCTCACCCTAAACCCCTTACACCTACCCAACCCTCACCCTAAACCCCTTACACCTACCCAACCCTCACCCTAAACCCCTTACACCTACCCAACCCTCACCCCAAACCCCTTACACTTACCCAACCCTCACCCTAAACCCCTTACATCTACCCAACCCTCACCCTAAACCCCTTACACCTACCCAACCCTCACCCTAAACCCCTTACACCTACCCAACCCTCACCCTAAACCCCTTACACCTACCCAACCCTCACCCTAAACCCCTTACACCTACCCAACCCTCACCCTAAACCCCTTACACCTACCCAACCCTCACCCCAAACCCCTTACACCTACCCAACCCTCACCCTAAACCCCTTACACCTACCCAACCCTCACCCTAAACCCCTTACACCTACCCAACCCTCACCCTAAACCCCTTACACCTACCCAACCCTCACCCTAAACCCCTTACACCTACCCAACCCTCACCCTAAACCCCTTACACCTACCCAACCCTCACCCTAAACCCCTTACACCTACCCAACCCTCACCCTAAACCCCTTAGACCTACCCAACCCTCACCCTAAACCCATTACACCTACCCAACCCTCACCCTAAACCCCATCACACACCCTCAGCACTTGATTTAGCCCCACCCCCTTCTAACATCTCTCTCCCCCTTCTCCCCCGCTCAGTCTCCCCATACAATAGAATGTAAACAAACTTGGCAGTAACTACAATCACCTCAGCACCTGTCACAACATCACCATTTAACAATCAGCAACGCTTTTTAAACTTCAAACACATACGACTAAACACACACACACAAGACAGAACGCATGCACGCACACACGCACACACAACTGAACACATCCTGTCACGCTGGGTTGGAGAAAGGGATGGAAGAGAGAAAGAGAGGTGAAAAAGACAGGTGCATGGAGAGGAGGCTGTGACTACTGAGTCAGGTGAGATCAGGGCTAACATGAAATAGGCACCACTGAGAAGGTTGGTCCACCACAGAGCATGTTCTACAGACACTGATACTGTACAGTCACATATCTTCATGGTCATGTCTGCGTTCCAAATGTTACCCTATGCCCTATTTACAGTAGTGCACTACTTTTGACCAGGGAACATAGGGCTCTGGTCAAAAGTAGTGCACTATATATGGAATAGGGTGCCATTTGGGACACTGACCAGATAGATGTGGGTACTACATATGTCGGATCTTAACTGAATCCCTCTTTTGACGCGGATAATTTTCCTGATGCATCAGGAAATTCAAATGAGCTTTGTGATTGCCTGAAAATTAGCAGTTCTCTTTCTCTCCATGCGGCGGCAGTGGAGTCACTGGGATCAGGGCTTGCTATCAAAATAATGTTCTCTCTCTCGCTCGCTCAAACGCTAGGCCTAGGTCGTATTACTGCAACTTTCAAATGTACAAAAATGTATCTGAAATGCAGCCGTACACATCAACAACCATTATTTCACACAGCTTAATAACACAAGATAGATATTGGTCTCTACTAGGCTACGACATAAAGTATTTCCTTGTTTACCACGGCAAATCTAGTGTATCCCAAGGTTACGAATGAACTATTAAAATTGAGTTCAATCGTGGGTCTAGCGGTTAGGGCCACTGACTTAAGTGCACACATGTAGGCCTACCGCGTCGGGTTTGATTCCGGCCCACGCCCTTCTGACACAAATAACTCAATCCCCTGATTGACTTGATGTAGTTGCACATTTCAAATATGGACAGTCCAGGGTTGTTTTACCCCCGATCTTTATAAGAAATGACCGTACCAGACACTGTTGGATAACATAAATAGGAAACTAGGCTACACCAACATTAGTTTCCATTCATACAATGTGTTGGGTAAATTGCCACAGTAGATTTGCCGTGGTAAACAAGGAAATACTTTATTTCTATTGTAAGGAATGCTTGTCAAATAGATACATCACCCTTAGTCTGTTGAAAAAGGACTAAGTTGTTGCGATGACAACACCAACCAGAGATATATATATATATATATATATTTATATTTATATTATACATATTTTGGAAGACTTTGGTTGCAATCAGAACACCGACATCATCTTTTAGGGAGCGGTAATGAGGTGACCAATAATGGTTGCAATTGAGATCAGCTGTGCAGGTGAATTTAGCGTGTATTGATGGTTTAACAAGACATCAACTGGTGATAAGGATGCTGCCTTTTGAAGCAGAATTTCTAGGCAGGAAGTCAAAATTGGCATGTCCCAATCCCATGTATCCTTCGCCGGGGAGGGTATCCCATAACACCTTGCGGCGCAGCGAAAATTAAAAGTTCCCGCTCGGGATAACAGAAGAATAAGGAATAACTTTGTGAAATGTAAGTATAATGTGTATTTATTCACCAAATTATGTTAAAATATTCAACAAATTACTTACATATGAATTTTGAAATCAAATGTTGAGTAACTGGTGTTTATCAGTCTGTTGGAAACACATTGGAAAGCTAGCTAGCAGCAAAACTATCCAACTAAACTAACTAATCGTAGATTTAGCAATGTGTCAATTGTGAAGACCCAGACAGTTTTTAAATCACGAATTGGTGAACTTGCTAGCAAGCTAAAGACATCTAGCATATCGCTTTTTTCCCATTTGTATTCAGGGACTAAAGTGGGCACCTGATCGCGTTTCACTCCATTGCATTGGCTTGGAGGGAGAAAGCAGTCCTGCCCGACTCGTTTGGAGGTAAGACATTTGAACAGCATCTGATGAAAAACGTAGGAAATGTTGCCTGTTCAATCTAGGCTTGCTAGTCAGCCAAGTTATTTGTGTATTCTGTTGATGAGTCTGTTTTGCTAGCTAGCTGCATGCATGCAGTGTCTGTTTACCTAGCTAACGTTAGCTAACTTTCTCTTGCCACTTTCCCGTCCCCTATTGTGTTGCACCATTGGGGTTGGTGTTACTAGTTAAAATTATAGGCTGAGTTATTCTACTCTTACGGTAAACAACTTGACTTAGCCTAAAAATATGCAAAACTGTTAACATAGTGATTGCACATTAATGAAGGTAGTGATTGCACATTAATGAAATTTGAGCAGTGAAGTTAATTTCTTCTCCCTTGTCTTTGCTTGCTCCAGGTTGAAGGACATCCCACCCTGACACCCTGCAGATGTAAAGAACGTATTGTGAACCTTCCAGCCACCAGGATAATCACCATATCCCAGGATATTATTCAGGAGTGTGCAACATCACAATATTAGATAGAAATAGATTCACCTATGTTATTGTTTATCATGCAGATTTGTCAGGACATTGTCATTTATTAAGCTTATTCTAAAATGCAGACATGATTTCTGTCCCAGGGGATTGCACTGTGTGCAAATATTCAACTTAGACCACAATTATTGAATTAGTTCTTGGAACAAAAACCTGTAAACTCCTGTTCTGTCTATATAAAAAAATAAAACTGTGCCTGTCGTGACTAAATTTGCCCTCATGTACTGAAGAAGCTTATGCCTCACTTCAAAGCATGCACTGAGCAACTGGCAAAGTGTCTTCACTGACATTTTCAACCTCTCCCTGACCGAGTCTGTAATACCTATATGTTTCAAGCAGACCACCATAGTCCCTGTGCCCAAGGAAGCGAAGGTAACCTGCCTAAATGATTACCGCCCCGTAACACTCACGTCGGTAGCCATGAAGGGCTTTGAAAGGCTGGTCATGGCTCACATCAACACCATCATCCCGGATACCCTAGACCCACTCCGGTATGCACTCAATTTGCATACCGCCCCAACAGATCCACAGATGACGCAATCTCAATCGCACTCCACACTGCCCTTTCCCACCTGGACAAAACACCTATGTGAGAATGCTATTCATTGACTATAGCTCAGCGTTCAACACCATAGTGCCCATAAAGCTCATCACTAAATTAAGGACCCTGGGACTAAACACCTCCCTCTTCAACTGGATCCTGGACCTCCTGACGGGCCGCCCCCAGGTGGTAAGGGTAGGCAACAACACGTCTGCCATGCTGATCCTCAACACGGGGGCCCCTCAGGAGTGCGTGCTTAGTCCCCTCCTGTACTCCCTGTCCACCTACGACTGCGTGGCCAAACACGACTCCAACACCATCATTAAGTTTGCTGACGACACAACAGTTGTAGGCCTGATCACCGACAGCAATGAGACAGCCTATAAGGAGGAGGTCAGAGACCTGGCAGTGTGGTGCCAGGACAACAACCTTTCCCTCAATGTGATCAAGACATAGGAGATGATTGTGGACTACAGGAAAAAGAAGAGGACTGAGCACGCCCCCATTCTCATCGACGGGGCTGTAGTGGAACAGGTTGAAAGCTTCAAGTTCCTTAGTGTCCACATCACCAACCAACTATCATGGTCCAAACACACCAAGACAGTCGTGAAGAGGGCACGACAACACCTTTTCCCCTTCAGGAGACTGAAAAGATTTGGTATGGGTCCTCAGATCCTCAAAAAGTTATACAAGCTGCACCATCAAGAGCATCCTGACTGGTTGCATCACTGCCTGGTATGGCAACTGCTCGGCCTCCGACCGCAAGGCACTACAGAGGGTAGTGCGTATGGCCCAGTACATCACTGGGGCCAAGCTTCCTGCCATCCAGGACCTCTATACCAGGCGGTGTCAGAGGAAGGCCTTAAACATTGTCAAAGACTCCAGCCACCCTCGTCATAGACTGTTCTCTCTGCTACCGCACGGCAAGCGGTACCGGAGCGCCAAGTCTAGGTTCAAAAGGCTTCGTAACAGCTTCTATCCCCAAGCCATAAGACTCCTGAACAGGTAATCAAATGGCTACCCGGACTATTTGCATTGTGTCCTCCACCCCACCCCACCCCACCCCCTCTTTTACGCTGCTACTCTCTGTTTACTATGTATGCATAGTCACTTTAACTATACCTACATGTACATATTACCTCAATTACCTTGACTAACTGGTGCCCCCGCACATTGACTCTGTACGGGTAGGCAGGTAGCTTAGTGGTTAAGAGCGTTGTGCCAGTAACCGAAAGGTCGCTGGTTCTAATCCCTGAGCCAACTAGGTGAAAAATCTGTCGATGTGTCCTTGAGCAAGGCACTTAACCCTAATTGCTCCTGTAAGTCGCTCTGGATAAGAGCATCTGCTAAATGACAAAATAAAAAATATTTTAAAATATATAAAAAAATACCGGTACCCCCTGTATATTGCCTCGCTACTGTTATTTTACTGCTTTTATGTTTTACTTATCTATTGTTTACTTAACACTTATTTATCTTAAAACTGCATTGTTGGTTAGGTCTTGTAAGTAAGCATTACACTGTAAGCTCTACACCTGTTGTATTCGGCGCATGTGACAAATAACATTTGAATTTACTTGATGTGTACCTAATAAACTGTCCGGTGAGTGTATATTCCTGTTTGATATGCATTTATATAATTATATTATATATCACATGCCAGTATTTGTTTTGTATTGAATGCATTCAGCTTACATTAGGATGAAGTAGCCCTTCTAATGTACACCGAACAAAAATATAAACGCAACATGCAACAATTGCAAAGATTCTATTGAGTAACAGTTCATATAAGGAAATCAATCAATTGAAATAAATTCATTAGGCCCTAATCTATGGATTTCACATGACTGGTAATACAGATATGCATCTGTTGGTCACAGCTACCTTTAAAAAAAGGTAGGGCGTGGATCAGAAAACCAGTCAGTATCTGGTGTGAAGACCACCATATGCCTCATGCAGCGCAACACATCTCCATCGCATAGAGTTGATCAGGCTGTTGATTGTCGCCTGTGGAATGTTGTCCAACTCCTCTTCAATGGCTGTGAGAAGTTGCTGGATATTGGCAGGAACTGGAACACGCTGTCGTAAACGTCGATCAAGAGCATCCCAAACATGCTCAATGGGTGACATGTCTGGTGAGTATGCAGGCCATGGAAGAACTGGGACATTTTCAGCTTCCAGGAATTGTGTACATATCCTTGCGACATGGGGCCATGCATTATCATGCTGAAACATGAGGTGATGGCGGCGGATGAATGGCACGACAATGGGCCTCAGGGTATCGTCACGGTATCTCTGTTCATTCAAATTGCCATCAATAAAATGCAATTGTGTTCGTTGTCCGTAGCTTATGCCTGCCCATACCATAACCCAAACGGCACCATGGGGACCTCTTTTCACAACATTGACATCAGCAAACTGCTCACCCACACAACGCCATCCGGGGGCTGGACTCAGGTGATCCTGCTGGTGAAAAAGCCGGATGTGGCGGTCCTGGGCTGGCGTGGTTACATGTGGGCTGCGGATGTGAGGCCGGTTGGACGTACTGCCAAATTCTCTAAAACGACGTTGGAGGCAGCTAATGGTAGAGAAATTAACATTAAATTCTCTGGCAACAGCTATGGTGGACATTTCTGCAATCAGCAGAGCGGATACATACCACCCTAGACATTACTAAACCGTCTGCCAGAGAGGATACATACCACCCTAGACATTACTAAACCATCTGCCAGAGAGGATACATACCACCCTACACATTACTAAACCATCTGCCAGAGAGGATACATACCACCCTACACATTACTAAACCATCTGCCAGAGAGGATACATTCCACCCTACACATTACTAAACCATCGGCCAGAGAGGATACATACCACCCTAGACATTACTAAACCGTCTGCCAGAGAGGATACATACCATCCTACACATTACTAAACTGTCTGCCAGAGAGGATACATACCACCCTACACATTACTAAACCATCTGCCAGAGGATACATACCACCCTACACATTACTAAACCATCTGCCAGAGAGGATACATACCACCCTACACATTACTAAACCGTCTGCCAGAGAGGATACATACCACCCTACACATTACTAAACCGTCTGCCAGAGAGGATACATACCACCCTACACATTACTAAACCATCTGCCAGAGAGGATACATACCACCTTACACATTACTAAACCATCTGCCAGAGAGGATACATACCACCCTAGACATTACTAAACCGTCTGCCAGAGAGGATACATACCACCCTACAAATTACTAAACCGTCTGCCAGAGAGGATACATACCACCCTACACATTACTAAACCATCTGCCAGAGAGGATACATACCACCCTACACATTACTAAACCGTCTGCCAGAGAGGATACATACCACCCTACACATTACTAAACCGTCTGCCAGAGAGGATACATACCACCCTACACATTACTAAACCGTCTGCCAGAGAGGATACATACCACCCTAGACATTACTAAACCATCTGCCAGAGAGGATACATACCACCCTACACATTACTAAACCATCTGCCAGAGAGGATACATACCACCCTAAACATTACTAAACCATCTGCCAGAGAGGATACATTCCACCCTACACATTACTAAACCATCGGCCAGAGAGGATACATACCACCCTAGACATTACTAAACCGTCTGCCAGAGAGGATACATACCACCCTACACATTACTAAACCATCTGCCAGAGAGGATACATACCACCTTACACATTACTAAACCATCTGCCAGAGAGGATACATACCACCCTAGACAATACTAAACCGTCTGCCAGAGAGGATACATACCACCCTACAAATTACTAAACCGTCTGCCAGAGAGGATACATACCACCCTACACATTACTAAACCATCTGCCAGAGAGGATACATACCACCCTACACATTACTAAACCGTCTGCCAGAGAGGATACATACCACCATACACATTACTAAACCGTCTGCCAGACAGGATACATACCACCCTACACATTACTAAACCGTCTGCAAGAGAGGATACATACCACCCTACACATTCCTAAACCGTCTGCCAGAGAGGATACATACCACCCTACACATTACTAAACCATCTGCCAGAGAGGATACCTACTAACCTACACATTACTAAACCATCTGCCAGAGAGGATACATACCACCCTACACATTACTAAACCGTCTGCCAGAGAGGATATATACCACCCTACACATTACTAAACCGTCTGCCAGAAAGGATACATACCACCCTACACATTACTAAACCTTCTGCCAGAGAGGATACATACCACCCTACACATTACTAAACCATCTGCCAGAGAGGATACATACCACCCTACACATTACTAAACCATCTGCCAGAGAGGATACCTACTAACCTACACATTACTAAACCGTCTGCCAGAGAGGATACATACCACCCTACACATTACTAAACCGTCTGCGAGAGAGGATACATACCACCTTACACATTACTAAACCGTCTGCCAGAGAGGACACATACCACCCTACACATTACTAAACCATCTGCCAGAGAGGATACTTACCACCCTACACATTACTAAACCATCTGCCAGAGAGGATACCTACTAACCTACACATTACTAAACCATCTGCCAGAGAGGATACATACCACCCTACACATTACTAAACCATCTGCCAGAGAGGATACATACCACCCTACACATTACTAAACCGTCTGCCAGAGAGGATACATACCACCCTACACATTACTAAACCATCTGCCAGAGAGGATACATACCACCCTACACATTACTAAACCATCTGCCAGAGAGGATACATACCACCCTACACATTACTAAACCATCTGCCAGAGAGGATACCTACTAACCTACACATTACTAAACCATCTGCCAGAGAGGATACATACCGCCCTACACATTACTAAACCGTCTGCCAGAGAGGATAGATACCACCCTACACATTACTAAACCGTCTGCCAGAAAGGATACATACCACCCTACACATTACTAAACCTTCTGCCAGAGAGGATACATACCACCCTACATATTACTAAACCATCTGCCAGAGAGGATACATACCATCCTACACATTACTAAACCATCTGCCAGAGAGGATACCTACTAACCTACACATTACTAAACCGTCTGCCAGAGAGGATACATACCACCCTACACATTACTAAACCGTCTGCGAGAGAGGATACATACCACCTTACACATTACTAAACCGTCTGCCAGAGAGGACACATACCACCCTACACATTACTAAACCATCTGCCAGAGAGGATACTTACCACCCTACACATTACTAAACCATCTGCCAGAGAGGATACCTACTAACCTACACATTACTAAACCGTCTGCCAGAGAGGATACATACCACCCTACACATTACTAAACCGTCTGCCAGAGAGGATACATACCACCCTACACATTACTAAACCATCTGCCAGAGAGGATACATACCACCCTACACATTACTAAACCGTCTGCCAGAGAGGATACATACCACCCTACACATTACTAAACCGTCTGCCAGAGAGGATACATACCACCCTACACATTACTAAACCGTCTGCCAGAGAGGATACATACCACCCTACACATTACTAAACCATCTGCCAGAGAGGATACATACCACCCTACACATTACTAAACCATCTGCCAGAGAGGATACATACCACCCTAGACATTACTAAACCGTCTGCCAGAGAGGATACAGTGGGGGAAAAAAGTATTTAGTCAGCCACCAATTGTGCAAGTTCTCCCACTTAAAAAGATGAGAGAGGCCTGTAATTTTCATCATAGGTACACGTCAAGTATGACAGACAAAATGAGAAAAAAAAATCAAGAAAATCACATTGTAGGATATTTAATGAATTTATTTGCAAATTATGTTGGAAAATAAGTATTTGGTCAATAACAAAAGTTTCTCAATACTTTGTTATATACCCTTTGTTGGCAATGATACAGGTCAAACGTTTTCTGTAAGTCTTCACAAGGTTTTCACACACTGTTGCTGTTATTTTGGCCCATTCCTCCATGCAGATCTCCTCTAGAGCAGTGATGTTTTGGGGCTGTCGCTGGGCAACACAGACTTTCAACTCCCTCCAAAGATTTTCTATGGGGTTGAGATCTGGAGACTGGCTAGGCCACTCCAGGACCTTGAAATGCTTCTTACTCCTTCGTTTCCCGGGCGGTGTGTTTGGGATCATTGTCATGCTGAAAGACCCAGCCACGTTTCATCTTCAATGCCCTTGCTGAGGGAAGGAGGTTTTCACTCAAAATCTCACGATACATGGCCCCATTCATTCTTTCCTTGACACGGATCAGTCGTCCTGGTCCCTTTGCAGAAAAACAGCCCCAAAGCATGATGTTTCCACCCCCATGCTTCACAGTAGGTATGGTGTTCTTTGGATGCAACTCAGCATTCTTTGTCCTCCAAACACGACGAGTTGAGTTTTTACCCAAAAGTTATATTTTGGTTTCATCTGACCATATGACATTCTCCCAATCCTCTTCTGGATCATCCAAATGCACTCTAGCAAACTTCAGACGGGCCTGGACATGTACTGGCTTAAGCAGGGGGACACGTCTGACACTGCAGGATTTGAGTCCCTGGCGGCGTAGTGTGTTACTGATGGTAGGCTTTGTTACTTTGGTCCCAGCTCTCTGCAGGTCATTCACTAGGTCCCCCTGTGTGGTTCTGGGATTTTTGCTCACCGTTCTTGTGATCATTTTGACCCCACGGGGTGAGATCTTGCGTGGAGCCCCAGATCGAGGGAGATTATCAGTGGTCTTGTATGTCTTCCATTTCCTAATAATTGCTCCCACAGTTGATTTCTTCAAACCAAGCTGCTTACCTATTGCAGATTCAGTCTTCCCAGCCTGGTGCAGGTCTACAATTTTGTTTCTGGTGTCCTTTGACAGCTCTTTGGTCTTGGCCATAGTGGAGTTTGGAGTGTGACTGTTTGAGGTTGTGGACAGGTGTCTTTTATACTGATAACAAGTTCAAACAGGTGCCATTAATACAGGTAACGAGTGGAGGACAGAGGAGCCTCTTAAAGAAGAAGTTACAGGTCTGTGAGAGCCAGAAGTCTTGCTTGTTTGTAGGTGACCAAATACTTATTTTCCACCATAATTTGCAAATAA